>NC_059203.1:62624454-62639480 GCF_020615455.1 Coregonus clupeaformis | reverse complement strand
TCTGTTCTGCTCTGTTCTGTTCTGCTCTGCTCTGTTCTGCTCTGTTCTGCTCTGCTCTGCTCTGTTCTGCTCTGCTCTGTTCTGCTCTGTTCTGTTCTGTTCTGCTCTGCTCTGTTCTGCTCTGTTCTGCTCTGTTCTGTTCTGTTCTGCTCTGCTCTGCTCTGATCTGCTCTGCTCTGCTCTGTTCTGCTCTGTTCTGTTCTGCTCTGTTCTGCTCTGTTCTGCTCTGTTCTATTCTGCTCTGTTCTGCTCTGTTCTGTTCTGCTCTGCTCTGTTCTGCTCTGTTCTGCTCTGTTCTGTTCTGCTCTGTTCTGCTCTGTTCTGTTCTGCTCTGCTGTGTTCTACTCTGTTCTGTTCTGTTCTGCTTATGGAATAGGGTGTCATTTGGGCACTGCTGAGGAATATATGAACCACCTCAGCTGGATGATTTGCTGCTTTTCTGGAGTAAAAGACGGACGGTGGATTTGTGTGTGTGTGTGTGTGTTGTGTGTGTGTGTGTGTGTGTTTGTGTGTGTGTGTTGTGTGTGTGTGTGTGTGTGTGTGTGTGTGTGTTTGTGTGTGTCTGCTGTAGAACAGGTATCCAACACACATAAATCCATGGAATGCAGCTGGCATGACCTCATTTTGAACTCCCCAATCAGCAGCTGTCATTCGTTAGCCAGACACACAGACACAACACAATAATTGTGTCCCGGTAACGTTCGGTAGTCTTAAACAACTTCCTCTCCTCGCCTCGTTTCCTAGAAGATCATAGATCTGAAACTAGACACTAGACACTGAAAGCTACAGTTGAAGTCGGAAGTTTACATACACTTAGGTTGGAGTCATTAAAACTTGTTTTTCAACCACTCCACAAATTTCTTGTTAACGAACTATAGTTTTGGCAAGTCGGTTAGGACTTCTACTTTGTGCATTACACACGTAATTTTTCCAACAATTGTTTACAGACAGATTATTTCATTTATAATTCATTGTATCACTATTCCAGTGGGTCAGAAGTTTACATACACTAAGTTGACTGTGCCTTTAAACAGCTTGGAAAATTCCAGAAAATGATGTCAAGGCTTTAGAAGCTTCTGATAGGCTAATTGACATCATTTGAGTGAATTGGAGGTGTACCTGTGGATGTATTTCAAGGCCTACCTTCAAACTCAGTGCCTCTTTGCTTGACATCATGGGAAAATCAATAGAAATCAGCCAAGACCTCAGAAAAGAAATTGTAGACCTCCATAAGTCTGGTTCATCCTTGGGAGCAATTTCCAAATACCATGGGACCACGCAGCTGTCATACCGCTCAGGAAGGAGACGCGTTCCGTCTCCTAGAGATGAACGTACTTTGGTGCGAAAAGTGCAAATAAATCCCAGAACAACAGCAAAGGACCTTTTGAAGATGCTGGAGGAAACAGGTACAAATGTATCTATATCCACAGTCAAACGAGTCCTATATCGACATAACCTGAAAGGCGGCTCAGCAAGGAAGAAGCCACTGCTCCAAAATCGCCATAAAAAAAGCCAGACTACGGTTTGCAACTGCACATGGGGACAAAGATCGTACTTTTTGGAGAAATGTCCTCTGATCTGATTAAACAAAAATATAACTGTTTTCCTATAATGACCATCGTTATGTTTGGAGGAAAAAGGTGGCCCTTGCAAGCCGAAGAACACCATCCCAACCGTGAAGCACGGGGGTGGCAGCATCATGCTGTGGGGGTGCTTTGCTGCAGGAGGGACTGGTGCACTTCACAAAATAGATGGCATCATGAGGAAGGAAAATTATGTGGATATATTGAAGCAACATCTCAAGACATCAGTCAGGAAGTTAAAGTTTGGTCGCAAATGGGTCTTCCAAATGGACAATGACCCCAAGCATACTTCCAAAGTTGTGGCAAAATGGCTTAAGGACAACAAAGTCAAGGTATTGGAGTGGCCATCAAAAAGCCCTGACCTCGATCCTATAGAAAATTTTTGGGCAGAACTGAAAAAGTGTGTGCGAGCAAGGAGGCCTACAAACCTGACTTAGTTACACCAGCTCTGTCAGGAGGAATGGGCCAAAATACACCCAACTTATTGTGGGAAGCTTGTGGAAGGCGGCAGGTAGCTTAGTGGTTAAAGCGTTGTGCCAGTAACCGAAAGGTAGCTTAGTGGTTAAGAGCGTTGTGCCAGTAACCCAAGGTCGCTGGTTCTAATCCCCGAGCCGACTAGGTGAAAAATCTGTCGATGTGCCCTTGAGTAAGGCTCTTAACCCTAATTGCTTCTGTAAGTTGTTCTGGATAAGAGTGTCTGCTAAATGTAGAAAATGGAAGGCTACCCGAAACATTTGACCAAAGTTAAACAATTTAAAGGCAATGCTACCAAATACTAATTGAGTGTATGTAAACTTCTGACCCACTGGGAATGTGATGAAAGAAATAAAAGCTGAAATAAATCATTCTCTCTACTATTATTCTGACATTTCACATTCTTAAAATAAAGTGGTGATCCTAACTGACCTAAAACAGGGAATTTTTACTAGGATTAAATGTCAGGAATTGTGAAAAACAGAGTTTAAATGTATTTGGCTAAGGTGTATGTAAACTTCCGACTTCAACTGTACATCATGGAAAACATTTGGGATATAAATTATATACTGTAGGCAGGTGAAAGCTACATCATGGAAAACTAATATTTGACCAATGTAGTTATTCCTGACCATGTGACCTGACCAGGTTAAAGTCTAGATTGATAACTAGGGCCCAGAGTTGTTCCAGACCAGGTTAAAGTCTAGATTTATAACTGAGGCCCAGAGTTGTTCCAGACCAGGTTAAAGTCTAGATTGATAACTAGGGCCCAGAGTTGATCCAGAGTTGTTCCTGATCAGGAAGAAGTTTAGAGTTATAAATACTAGTGATGAGTGGGTAGAACTTTTTGATGTCGGTTCAGTTTTAGTTCGATTATATTTTTTAAATCACAATTTCGATTTTTCGGTTTAGCCATTTTTAAAAAAACATTAAATGCACTAAGCATTATGTGGGTTAAATGTTGTAACAACACAGAATAAAACAATTGATACTGACTGATTGATGGTGACTGCCCATTACTGCTTATCACTTATTAACCATCATTTAGTCGCATTACTTTAATAAAATAAAATATTTAAGTTCTGTATATTCCATTAATTTTATTTGATGACTTTATTATTTCATGCCAAGTCATCATCTCATCTCTATAGAGCTGCTGTCTGACTAAATCACTATTTTAGTAGTTCTTCAAAGTAAATAAGGCAGACTTTTATGACTGCTGAATACCAGCTATCAATCACTTAGATCATGTATTTTCAGGTAGAGGAACCTCACGAAGCAACTGCTCTCTATCCCTCTTGATCGCACGTTCTTCTCTCTCCGTCTCTGGACAAGTAGGCCCCGCAATGGATTATGGTCAATGTAGTTAATTACCAAGTTTTCTGCACTAAACTATGTAGAATATTGGCCTATTGAAAACTACAACTCCCTACTACATTAGAATATTGGCCTGTTGAAAACTACAACTCCTTACTACAGTGCACAGTTCAGGCTGGATCTGATGTATCTCTAGAGAAAATGGGCACTGAGCTCACAGAAAAAAAGAAAAAAAGAAAGAAATATAATTAAAATAATTGAACCCACGTCAGTCAATTAGTTGTTTAATAACCGAAAAATAACTGACTTTTCGGTTAATCGCTCAGCTTGTTCCAGACCAGGAAGAAGTCTAGATTTATAACTAGGGCCCGAAGTTGTTCCTGGTCAGAGAAAAACTCCAGCCACAAGACATCAGAGTTGTGAAAAGCAAAAAACAACACCCACCTCTATGTGCCCGTACTTTACAGTTATGCCCTCTATAAGGAATAGGATATCATTTAAGACACACCCACTCCCAGACTAGCTAGGTTCACTGTGTACAGTCAGTCCAAACATATCTCTGTGCCATTTATAATGCTGAATTCATACATTCCCTGAAGCACAAAGACACTGCAGTCTTTTGAAATGCAGATCTCCCGTCTCCTCGGATGGCTGAGACGTCTATCTCCCGTTTCAGTTGTTTTACCCTGCTTATTCATCTTATTTTCACTCTTGTTTGTCTCTATACACTACTACACTGCACTGCACTAGACTGCATTATATTACACTACACTATACTACTATACTATATTATACTACTATAATATACTGTACTATACTACTATACTACACAATACTACATTACCCTATATTATACTACTATACTACACTGTACTATACTACTATACTATACTATACTACACTACACTACACTACACTACACTACACTACACTATACTATACTACTATACTATATTATACTACACTACACTATACTACTATACTATATTATACTACTATACTATACTGTACTATACTACTATACTATACTATACTATACTACACTACACTACACTACACTACACTACACTATACTACTATACTATATTATACTACTATACTATACTGTACTATACTACTATACTACACTACACTACACTATACTACTATACTATATTATACTACTATACTATACTGTACTATACTACTATGCCATACAGCTATTCTATTCTATACTATATACTATACTATAATGTTCTGTACTACCATACTACACCACTGTACATATATACTGCTATTCTATTCTATACTATACTACTCTAATGTACTGCTATACTATACTGCTATACTATGGTATACCACTGTACTATACCATACTAATATGCTATACTACTATACTTGACTATACTGCTATTCTACTGTAATGCTATTCTATACTATACTACTTGACTATACAACTGTTCTATCCAATATTATACGATACTATACTGCTATACTATACTATACTATACTATACTATACTATACTATACTATACTATACTATACTATACTATACTATATTACTATACTATATTGTACTATACTTTACTACATATATATGCTTCACTTGCCCTACTCATTCACCATCTCTCTCTTTCTCTAATTTTATCTCCCCCTCCCCTTCTCTCTCCCTCCCCCTCCCCTTCTCTCTTTCTCTCCCTCCCCTTCTCTCTTTCTCTCCCCCCCTCCCCTTCTCTCTCCCTCTCCCTCCCTTCTCTCTTCTTCTCCCCCACTCCCCTTCTCTCTCTCTCCCCCTCCCCTTCTCTCTTTCTCTCCCTCCCCATCTCTCTTTCTCTCCCCCCCTTCTCCCCCCCTTCTCTCCCCCTCCCCCTCCCCTTCTCTCTTCTTCTCCCCCCTCCCCTTCTCTCTTCTCCTCCCCCCTCCCCTTCTCTCTTCTCCTCCCCCTCCCCTTCTCTCTCCTCCTCCCCCTCCCCTCCCCTTCTCTCTCCCCTCCCCCCTCCCCTTCTCTCTTCTCCTCCCCTCCCATTCTCTCTCTCCCCCCCTCCCCTTCTCTCTCCCTCTCCCTCCCCTTCTCTCTTCTTCTCCCCACTCCCCTTCTCTCTCTCTCCCCCTCCCCTTCTCTCTTTCTCTCCCTCCCCATCTCTCTTTCTCTCCCCCCTTCTCTCCCCCTCCCCCTCCCCTTCTCTCTTCTTCTCCCCCTCCCCTTCCCTCTTCTCCTCCCCCCCTCCCCTTCTCTCTTCTCCTCCCCCTCCCCCTTCTCTCTCCTCCTCCCCCTCCCTCCCCTTCTCTCTCCCTCCCCCCTCCCCTTCTCTCTCTCCTCCCCCCTCCCCTTCTCTCTCTCCTCCCCCCTCCCCTTCTCTCTTCTCCTCCCCCACCCCTTCTCTCTTCTCCTCCCCCCCCTTCTCTCTTCTCCTCCCCCCTCCCCTTCTCTCTTCTCCTCCCCCTCCCCTTCTCTCTTCGCCTCCCCCCTCCCCTTCACTCTTTCTCTCCCTCCCCCCTCTCTCCCACCTCAGTGTGTTATGAAGTCATTTCATCACACAGCCTTCTAACATGCATATTATATTATAGAGGCCTATAGTTGCTCTCTCTCTCTCTCTCTCATATTATAGAGGCCTACAGTAAGCATGCCTCATGCCTTAGAAGAAATATGTCAATTATTGATCAGCCTGCAGAGCTACAAAGTGTGTGTGTGTGTGTGTGTGTGTGTGTGTGTGTGTGTGTGTGTGTGTGTGTGTGTGTGTGTGTGTGTGTGTGTGTGCTACAAACTTTAACAGCCTCAAAGTAACAAAAATGATTAATGTTATCAGCAATTCAGAAAGAGCTAGGGTGTGGTTAGTGGGTTAACGCTGAATAGATTACTATACACACACTCACACACACACACACACACACACACACACACACATCTCCCTTTTCTCTCACACATTTCTAAATGCGTTTAATGAGGAGCAATGTGACACATTAGAAATGGGTAGGGTAGGAATCTCACAGTGAATAATGTGATGATGGAACTCCTTGGTAGCCTCCCAATTGGCACCCTATTCAATATATAGTGTCGTACTTTTGACCAGAGCACTATGGGCCCTGGGGAATAGGGTTCCATTTCAGAGCCTTGGTCAAAAGTGTTGCACTATATAGGGAATAGGGTGCCAATTTGTGACACCTATTGTCCTTGGATTGTCTGGTTGAAACATCACTAGTCCTTCAGCCCCTCTCCTTGGATTGTCTGGTTGAAACATCACTGTTCCTTCAGCCCCTCTTCTTGGATTGTCTGGTTGAAACATCACTGTTCCTTCAGCCCCTCTCCTTGGATTGTCTGGTTGAAACATCACTGTTCCTTCAGCCCCTCTTCTTGGATTGTCTGGTTGAAACATCACTGTTCCTTCAGCCCCTCTCCTTGGATTGTCTGGTTGAAACATCACTGTTCCTTCAGCCCCTCTTCTTGGATTGTCTGGTTGAAACATCACTGTTCCTTCAGCCCCTCTTCTTGGATTGTCTGGTTGAAACATCACTGTTCCTTCAGCCCCTCTTCTTGGATTGTCTGGTTGAAACATCACTGTTCCTTCAGCCCCTCTTCTTGGATTGTCTGGTTGAAACATCACTGTTCCTTCAGCCCCTCTTCTTGGATTGTCTGGTTGAAACATCACTGGTCCTTCAGCCCCTCTCCTGGCACTGATTGTACAAGTTAATTCATTTTGAATGAAAACCAAGAAATGAATTCCTTGTTGTCTCAAGGTTAAATAGTGTAACCGTTCACATTATTTCTCTTGACACAAACAACCATTATGTGACCGCACATCGTTTATGTAATAGTATACACATACTTTAGAATATATATATATATATATATATATTTCTTATTCTCTCACATCCAAGACTAAACAAGCAAGCTTCCCTCAGCAGTAGTATGGTGGCATCCCTAATGGGCCCACAGCGCTCTGGTCAAAAGTAGTGCACTGTGTAGGGGAAGAGGGTGCCATTGGTGACGCAGTTATGATTGATTGTGAAAATGAAGTACACAAAAAACAGCTTCCTCTTTTAGCACCATCAGAATGACACCATGTTTCATCTTACCTCCATCTCTCTGAGTTAACAACTTAAAAGGTTCACCTTTGACCTCCTAACAGCCAGCGTTACACAGTTCCATTTCCACAGGAAGTCAGCCATGCAGTCTCTATTGTTTCTCTAGTATGTGTGTGTGTGTGTGTGTGTGTGTGTGTGTGTGTGTGTGTGTGTGTGTGTGTGTGTGTGTATTGCAATCATGCGGAAATTGCCAAATGGTGCAGGAAACGTACAGGGTTAGATTGGAGAGACTGAGAGGACATTTAGCCAGTTAATAGCGACACACACACACACACGCACGCACGCACACACACACACACACACACACACACACACACACACACACACACACAGTTAATAGACGTTAGAGTGGAGACCCTGCTTTCACGAGTTCACTGATTACCACAGCTACTAAACCATCTCTTTATGCTGGTATCACTGGCATGTAGAGCAAAACAGCAGGAAGTGTGTGTGTGTGTGTGTGTGTGTGTGTGTGTGTGTGTGTGTGTGTGTGTGTGTGTGTGTGTGTGTGTGTGTGTGTGTGTGTGTGTGTGTGTTTGTCTCAGATGTGTTGTAATATTGGTTATTTCCCCCATGGCGCTGCGTCTCTGACTCACATTTGGCTTCATGGTGACTTGGCCGAGGTGTGTGTGTATGTGTGTGTGTATAGACCTCTATAATGAACCATAGAGTTTACACCAGCTGACAGACAGATATGTTACGTCCCAAATGGCAACCTTATTCCTATATAGTGCACTAATTTTTGACCATGTCTCGGTTCAAAAGTAGTGCACTGTGTAGAGAGTAGGGTGTCATTTTGGACGCAAACACATCTATTCTTAGTTGAACAAGATCTGTTCTGCTGCTCTCTCTTTCCCCCCTCTCTCTGCCTCTCTCTCTCTCTCTCCTCTCTCTCTCTCTCTCTCTCTCTCTCTCTCTCTCTCTCTCTCTCTCTCTCTCTCTCTCTCTCTCTCTCTCTCTCTCTCTCTCTCTCTCTCTCTCTCTCTCTCTCTCTCTCTCTCTCTCTCTCTCTCTCTCTCTCTCTCTCTCTCTCTCTCTCTCTCTCTCTCTCTCTCTCTCTCTCTCTCTCTCTCTCTCTCTCTCTCTCTCTCTCTCTCACTCTCTCTCTCTCTCTCTCTCTCTCTCTCTCTCTCTCTCTCTCTCTCTCTCTCTCTCTCTCTCTCTCTCTCTCTCTCTCTCTCTCTCTCTCTCTCTCTCTCTCTCTCTCTCTCTCTCTCTCTCTCTCTCTCTCTCTCTCTCTCTCTCTCTCTCTCTCTCTCTCTCTCTCTCTCTCTCTCCCTCTCTCTCTCTCTCTCTCTCTCTCTCTCTCTCTCTCTCTCTCTCTCTCTCTCTCTCTCTCTCTCTCTCTCTCTCTCTCTCTCTCTCTCTCTCTCTCTCTCTCTCTCTCTCTCTCTCTCTCTCTCTCTCTCTCTCTCTCTCTCTCTCTCTCTCTCTCTCTCTCTCTCTCTCTCTCTCTCTCTCTCTCTCTCTCTCTCTCTCTCTCTCTCTCTCTCTCTCTCTCTCTCTCTCTCTCTCTCTCTCTCTCTCTCTCTCTCTCTCTCTCTCTCTCTCTCTCTCTCTCTCTCTCTCTCTCTCTCTCTCTCTCTCTCTCTCTCCCCCTCTCTATGTCCTCTCTGTTTCCCCTCCCTCTCTTTGTTCCTGTCCCATCTACCAAATGATTCTAGTGTGTGAAAGAGAGAAATGCACCTGTTCCTGTTGTGCTTTGATTCCTCAGTGATTGGATTGGCCTTGTTTGTGTCTGTGTGTCTGTAACTGGTCTAGCCTCTCTGTCCAAACAGCTGATGCCTGGCTTGGCTGCTATTGTCCTCAGTTTAGTGATCCTGGAAACTGTAACATTACTATAGTCCCCAGTTTAGTGATCCTGGAAACTGTATGATTAACACTGAAGAGAAAAAAAGATCCAATCAGGATTTTCCTTTGCTGGTCTCTGGGGAGATAAATCTAGCTAGCTAAGTCAGCCATTGGATAGGCCATCAGAAGCTAGATAAATTCATCTGCCATTCATCTGTATTAGGGCAACATTTTGGAGTGACAGTGGAATCAACCAATCACATTTTGACTTAATGGGTGGGACCGTTTTTACAAAAATGTATGAAAAAGGTTGAAGGCGAACAGGTCACTGTGCAATAGCATGCAGTAGTTTTCCCACGGTCTAGCTTGCTAGCTTTTGTTGTTGGCTAGTTTGCAGCGGGTGCAGCAGGTATTATCAAAGAGGATGTTGATCATCTGTTAGCTTCTCCCTTTTCAAGAATAACTTTCAATAAGAAGTTAAGTTTCAAATGATCATCATCTGGTGAGTGGAACTGTGTTTTTTATTGCAGTGCGCTTGCTGTTGTTAGCCATCTCTTTGAAAAACTTGTGTGTGAAACCAATGTTGCATTTAAAGTGGAACTGACAGCATTTTAGCAACATGAAATCTCATTAAAATATGTTCATATACACCCCCAGGAAGAATATTACACATGTTAAACATTTTCTGACAAGCGACCACTTAGATATGGTCATTTTCACGTTTTCATAAATTATTTGAATGTTTGGGAATTACTAAGGCAATATTCTATATAGAGTTGGAAAGGGGCCGTACGTTTGGACAATTAATAGACACTGCAGTAAATAAAACCGAATAAAAATATCTGTCTTGTCCAGGACCGTAGTCTACACAAACCGTTGCGCTATAGCCAATCAGAGCTACAATACAGCCTTTATACAAACAAGCCATTTGCCACACGGGCCTGCCATCATTCACTTTGAACTGGACTGTGTGTTTACAGGCCTTGTTTGTATAAAGGCTGTATTGTAGCTCTGATTTATCATTAGCCAAAAGCCACAAATCATTAGCCAAAAGCCACAAAATAAACCTGAATAGATTTCTGCAAATATGTAAACGTGTGCGGCGCACAAGTGAATATATTTCACGTGCTATGCGATTGTGTAGGCTATTCTGTGCATGATTTCTCTATTGTACTACATAATTGATAAGTCGTATACCTCCACTACACTACTTTGAAGAGAAAGTGGGTAAAGGGTTTATACCTGAGTATACCCTCCACTACACCACTGGCCCTTTGTGTTTTACAAAAAGTGCACTCTCCTACATGAGCGCGCTGGTATTATGGTTGCGAACCTGTCACCTGTCACACACTGAAGGCCTATAGGTTCGCCACTGCGCAAACATGTCTATAATAGATATAAAGGCTGTTAAGATATTAATGTTTCAAGAAAGGAGTGTATATATTCGGCCTGGTGAAGTTGTCCGAGACCGAGTCAAGACCGAGTGCAAATATATCTGACACCGAGACGAGACCGAGACACTCAATATGTGGTCTGGAGACCGGACTCAACCAAGACCGGTCTCCAGTACTACAACACTGAATTTATGGAGGAAATGTATGCAGCGTGACAGCAATTATAATAAGTTATATTTGTAGAGGTTGTTATCTATGGTGTAATGCTGGTTATATTAGTAGAGGTTGTTATCTATGGTGTAATGCTGGTCATATTAGTAGAGGTTATCTATGGTGTAATGCTGGTCATATTAGTAGAGGTTGTTATCTATGGTGTAATGCTGGTCATATTAGTAGAGGTTGTTATCTATGGTGTAATGCTGGTTATATTAGTAGAGGTTGTTATCTATGGTGTAATGCTGGTCATATTAGTAAAGGTTGTTATCTATGGTGTAATGCTGGTCATATTGGTAGAGGTTGTTATCTATGGTGTAATGCTGGTTATATTAGTAGAGGTTATCTATGGTGTTATGCTGGTCATATTAGTAGAGGTTATCTATGGTGTAATGCTGGTCATATTTGTAGAGGTTGTTATCTATGGTGTAATGCTGGTCATATTAGTAGAGGTTGTTATCTATGGTGTAATGCTGGTTATATTAGTAGAGGTTGTTATCTATGGTGTAATGCTGGTCATATTAGTAGAGGTTATCTATGGTGTAATGCTGGTCATATTAGTAGAGGTTGTTATCTATGGTGTAATGCTGGTTATATTAGTAGAGGTTATCTATGGTGTAATGCTGGTCATTTTAGTAGAGGTTATCTATGGTGTAATGCTGGTCATATTAGTAGAGGTTGTTATCTATGGTGTAATGCTGGTCATATTAGTAGAGGTTGTAATCTATGGTGTAATGCTGGTCATATTAGTAGAGGTTATCTATGGTGTAATGCTGGTCATATTAATAGAGGTTGTTATCTATGGTGTAATGCTGGTTATATTAGTAGAGGTTGTTATCTATGGTGTAATGCTGGTCAAATTAGTAGAGGTTATCTATGGTGTAATGCTGGTCATATTAGTAGAGGTTGTTATCTATGGTGTAATGCTGGTCATATTAGTAGAGGTTATCTATAGTGTAATGCTGATCATATTAGTAGAGGTTGTTATCTATGGTGTAATGCTGGTTATATTAGTAGAGGTTGTTATCTATGGTGTAATGCTGGTCATATTAGTAGAGGTTGTTATCTAGGGTGTAATGCTGGTCATATTAGTAGAGGTTGTCATCTATGGTGTAATGCTGGTCATATTAGTAGAGGTTGTTATCTATGGTGTAATGCTGGTCAAATTAGTAGAGGTTATCTATGGTGTAATGCTGGTCATATTAGTAGAGGTTATCTATGGTGTAATGCTGATCATATTAGTAGAGGTTGTTATCTATGGTGTAATGCTGGTTATATTAGTAGAGGTTGTTATCTATGGTGTAATGCTGGTTATATTAGTAGAGGTTGTTATCTATGGTGTAATGCTGGTCATATTAGTAGAGGTTGTCATCTATGGTGTAATGCTGGTCATATTAGTAGAGGTTGTTATCTATGGTGTAATGCTGGTCAAATTAGTAGAGGTTATCTATGGTGTAATGCTGGTCATATTAGTAGAGGTTATCTATGGTGTAATGCTGGTCATATTAGTAGAGGTTGTTATCTATGGTGTAATGCTGGTCATATTAGTAGAGGTTGTTATCTATGGTGTAATGCTGGTCATATTAGTAGAGGTTATCTATGGTGTAATGCTGGTCATATTTGTAGAAATTGTTATCTATGGTGTAATGCTGGTCATATTAGTAGAGGTTGTTATCTATGGTGTAATGCTGGTCATATTAGTCGAGGTTGTTATCTATGGTGTAATGCTGGTCATATTAGTAGAGGTTGTTATCTATGGTGTAATGCTGGTCATATTAGTAGAGGTTATCTATGGTGTAATGCTGGTGATATTAGTAGAGGTTGTTATCTATGGTGTAATGCTGGTCATATTAGTAGAGGTTGTTATCTATGGTGTAATGCTGGTCATATTAGTAGAGGTTGTTATCTATGGTGTAATGCTGGTCATATTAGTAGAGGTTATCTTTGGTGTAATGCTGGTCATATTAGTAGAGGTTGTTATCTATGGTGTAATGTTTATCTATGGTGTAATGCTGGTCATATTAGTAGAGGTTATCTATGGTGTAATGCTGGTCATATTAGTAGAGGTTGTTATCTATGGTGTAATGCTGGTCATATTAGTAGAGGTTATCTATGGTGTAATGCTGGTCATATTAGTAGAGGTTATCTATGGTGTAATGCTGGTCATATTAGTAGAGGTTGTTATCTATGGTGTAATGCTGGTCATATTAGTAGAGGTTATCTATGGTGTAATGCTGGTCATATTAGTAGAGGTTGTCTATGGTGTAATGCTGTTCATATTAGTAGAGGTTGTTATCTTTGGTGTAATGCTGGTGGTAGGAGGGATGTATTACTGCTTTTGTGTATCTTCAACAACACACACACAAACACACACACATACATTTTACATTTTAGTCATTTAGCAGACGCTCTTATCCAGAGCAACTTACAGTTAGTGAGTGCATACATTTTCATACATACACACACACACACACACATACACACTTATGCTGCGTATCGGCAGGTAGCTTAGTGGTTAAGAGCGTTGTGCCAGTAACCGAAAGGTCGCTGGTTCTAATCCCCGAGCCAACTAGGTAAAAAATCTGTCGATGTGCCCTTGAGCAAGGCACTTAACCCTAATTGCTCCTGTAAATCGCTCTGGATAAGAGCGTCTGCTAAATAATGTAAATGTAAATCTCTCTCTAGCTGGTGGAGTGTTCTTTGAAGCGCTCTACTCTTCCTTATCAGCAGAGTAGTTGAGCTGTTGCCACAAGCATTGTGTGTGTGTGTGTTGCCATTGGCTGTGTGTTATCACACGATGCAGTCCTATTGGACGTTACTGGCCTCCAGACAGATTACTGAGCTGTTATTAACCGTTCCTATTACATAGGTAGGTGTGTGTGTGTGTGTGTGTGTGTGTGTGTGTGTGTGTGTGTGTGTGTGTGTGTGTGTGTGTGTGTGTGTGTGTGTGTGTGTGTGTATTAACCTCACAGTGTGTGTGTGTGTGTGTGTGTGTGTGACAGACAGACTGACTGACTGACAGACAGACTTACAGACTGACAGACAGACTTACAGATTGACAGAGACACAGACAGACAGAGACAGACAGACAGACTGACTGACAGCCAGATACAGTAATAGTCTGTTTATTCCCAGCAGTAATACTCCTCTGTCCTCTCTCCCTCTTTCTTCTTCCCTTCTATCTCTCCACCACCACTCAGTTGTTCTGGTAACTCTGCCAGTCTCCGCCCCCATGTAAACAAGGGCGTGTGGACAAGAAGGTTGCTTCCTGTTTTCTCTCTCTCTCTCTCTCTCTCTCTCTCTCTCTCTCTCTCTCTCTCTCTCTCTCTCTCTCTCCTCCATCTCTCTCTCTCTCTCTCTCTCTCTCTCTCTCTCTCTCTCTCTCTCTCTCTCGCTCTCCTCTCTCTCTCTGCCTTCCCCCCCCCACTCAATCTCTCTCTCTCTTTCTCTCTCGCTCTCTCTCTCTCTCTCTCTCTCTCTCCAACTTTCTCTCTCCCTCTCCTCTCTCTCTCTGCCTTCTCCCCCCACTCAATCTCTCTCTCTCTTTCTCTCTCTCTCTCTCTCTCTCTCTCCTTCTCTCTCTCTCCCTCTCCTCTCTCTCTCTGCCTTCTCCCCCCACTCACTCTCTCTCTCTCTCTCTCTCTCCCCACTTCCTGTCTCTCTCTCCACTTCCTCTCGCTCTCCCCACTTCCTGTCTCTCTCTCCCTCCCCCCTTCCTGTCCCTCTCTCAGTCTCTGTTCTGTTCAGATGTACGACCCCTCTCTTTAATAATATGAAGAGGAAGTAGACGAGGACAGTCAGTTAGTTTCTCACAGTGGTCACCCACAGTGGTCCCATACACTAGTCAGTCAGTTAGTTTCTCACTGTGGTCACCCACAGTGGTCCCATACACTAGTCAGTCAGTTAGTTTCTCACTGTGGTCACCCACAGTGGTCCCATACACTAGTCAGTCAGTTAGTTTCTCACAGTGGTCACCCACAGTGGTCCCATACACTAGTCAGTCAGTTAGTTTCTCACAGTGGTCACCCACAGTGGTCCCATACACTAGTCAGTCAGTTAGTTTCTCACTGTGGTCACCCACAGTGGTCCCATACACTAGTCAGTCAGTTAGTTTCTCACTGTGGTCACCCACAGTGGTCCCATACACTAGTCAGTCAGTTAGTTTCTCACAGTGGTCACCCACAGTGGTCC
>NC_059203.1:62606954-62614454 GCF_020615455.1 Coregonus clupeaformis | reverse complement strand
TCCGCATCCCCAGCCCCCGGTCATACACCCCCAGGACCACTGCTCCCCCAGGTTGACAGCCGAAGTGTCCTGGCCTAGAACCCAGCAGGGACAGACAGCCAAGCAGCCCTGTCCTGTAGGGACACTAGGTAACTACACTACTAACTACAGCCCTATCCTGTAGGGACACTAGGTAACTACAGCCCTGTACTATAGGGACACTAGGTAACTACAGCCCTATCCTGTAGGGACACTAGGTAACTACAGCCCTGTGCTATAGGGACACTAGGTAACTACAGCCCTATCCTGTAGGGACACTAGGTAACTACAGCCCTATCCTGTAGGGACACTAGGTAACTACAGCCCTATCCTGTAGGGACACTAGGTAACTACAGCCCTGTGCTATAGGGACACTAGGTAACTACAGCCCTATCCTGTAGGGACACTAGGTAACTACAGCCCTATCCTGTAGGGACACTAGGTAACTACACTACTAACTACAGCCCTATCCTGTAGGGACACTAGGTAACTACAGCCCTGTACTATAGGGACACTAGGTAACTACAGCCCTGTCCTATGGGGACACTAGGTAACTACAACCCTGTGCTATAGGGACACTAGGTAACTACAGCCCTGTGCTATAGGGACACTAGGTAACTACAGCCCTGTGCTATAGGGACACTAGGTAACTACAGCCCTGTCCTATGGGTACACTAGGTAACTACAGCCCTGTGCTATGGGGACACTAGGTAACTACAGCCCTGTGCTATAGGGACACTAGGTAACTACAGCCCTGTGCTATAGGGACACTAGGTAACTACAGCCCTATCCTATGGGGACACTAGGTAACTACAGCCCTGTGCTATAGGGACACTATGTAACTATAGCCCTGTGCTATAGGGACACTAGGTAACTACAGCCCTGTCCTATGGGCACACTAGGTAACTACAGCCCTGTCCTATGGGGACACTAGGTAACTACAGCCCTGTGCTATAGGGACACTAGGTAACTACAGCCCTGTGCTATAGGGACACTAGGTAACTACAGCCCTGTGCTATAGGGACACTAGGTAACTACAGCCCTGTGCAATAGGGACACTAGGTAACTACAGCCCTGTCCTGTAGGGACACTAGGTAACTACAGCCCTGTCCTGTAGGGACACTAGGTAACTACAGCCCTGTGCTATAGGGACACTAGGTAACTACAGCCCTGTCATATGGGGACACTAGGTAACTACAGCCCTGTGCTATAGGGACACTAGGTAACTACAGCCCTGTGCTATAGGGACACTAGGTAACTACAGCCCTGTCCTATGGGTACACTAGGTAACTACAGCCCTGTGCTATGGGGACACTAGGTAACTACAGCCCTGTGCTATAGGGACACTAGGTAACTACAGCCCTGTGCTATAGGGACACTAGGTAACTACAGCCCTATCCTATGGGGACACTAGGTAACTACAGCCCTGTGCTATAGGGACACTATGTAACTATAGCCCTGTGCTATAGGGACACTAGGTAACTACAGCCCTGTCCTATGGGCACACTAGGTAACTACAGCCCTGTCCTATGGGGACACTAGGTAACTACAGCCCTGTGCTATAGGGACACTAGGTAACTACAGCCCTGTGCTATAGGGACACTAGGTAACTACAGCCCTGTGCTATAGGGACACTAGGTAACTACAGCCCTGTGCAATAGGGACACTAGGTAACTACAGCCCTGTCCTGTAGGGACACTAGGTAACTACAGCCCTGTCCTGTAGGGACACTAGGTAACTACAGCCCTGTGCTATAGGGACACTAGGTAACTACAGCCCTGTCATATGGGGACACTAGGAAACTACAGCCCTGTCCTATAGGGACACTAGGTAACTACAGCCCTGTCCTATGGGGACACTAGGTAACTACAGCCCTGTCCTATGGGGACACTATGTAACTACAGCCCTGTCCTATGGGGACACTAGGTAACTACAGCCCTGTGCTATAGGGACACTAGGTAACTACAGCCCTGTCCTATGGGGACACTAGGTAACTACAGCCCTGTCCTATGGGGACACTAGGTAACTACAGCCCTGTGCTATAGGGACACTAGGTAACTACAGCCCTGTGCTATGGGGACACTAGGTAACTACAGCCCTGTGCTATAGGGACACTAGGTAACTACAGCCCTGTCCTATGGGGACACTAGGTAACTACAGCCCTGTGCTATAGGGACACTAGGTAACTACACTACTAACTACAGCCCTGTGCCGTGGGGACACTAGGTAACTACACTACTAACTACAGCCCTGTGCTATGGGGACACTAGGTAACTACAGCCTTGTGATATGGGGACACTACGTAACTACACTACTAACTACAGCCCTGTCCTATAGGGACACTAGGTAACTACAGCCCTGTCCTATGGGGACACTACGTAACTACAGCCCTGTCCTATGGGGACACTATGTAACTACAGCCCTGTCCTATGGGGACACTAGGTAACTACAGCCCTGTGCTATAGGGACACTAGGTAACTACATCCCTGTGCTATAGGGACACTAGGTAACTACAGCCCTGTGCTATAGGGACACTAGGTAACTACAGCCCTGTGCTATAGGGACACTAGGTAACTACAGCCCTGTGCTATAGGGACACTAGGTAACTACAGCCCTGTGATATGGGGACACTAGGTAACTACAGCCCTGTGCTATAGGGACACTAGGTAACTACAGCCCTGTGCTATAGGGACACTAGGTAACTACAGCCCTGTCCTATGGGGACACTAGGTAACTACAGCCCTGTCCTATGGGGACACTACTAAATACAGCCCTGTGCTATAGGGGCACTATGTAACTACAGCCCTGTCCTATGGGGACACTAGGTAACTACAGCCCTGTCCTATGGGGACACTAGGTAACTACAGCCCTGTCCTATAGGGACACTAGGTAACTACAGCCCTGTCCTATGGGGACACTAGGTAACTACAGCCCTGTGCTATGGGGACACTAGGTAACTACAGTCCTGTCCTATGGGGACACTACTAAATACAGCCCTGTGCTATAGGGACACTATGTAACTACAGCCCTGTCCTATGGGGACACTAGGTAACTACAGCCCTGTCCTATGGGGACACTAGGTAACTACAGCCCTGTGCTATAGGGACACTAGGTAACTACAGCCCTGTCCTATGGGGACACTAGGTAACTACAGCCCTGTGATATAGGGATACTAGGTAACTACAGCCCTGTCCTATGGGGACACTAGGTAACTACAGCCCTGTGCTATAGGGACACTAGGTAACTACAGCCCTGTCCTATGGGGACACTAGGTAACTACAGCCCTGTGCTATAGGGACACTAGGTAACTACAGCCCTGTCCTATGGGGACACTAGGTAACTACAGCCCTGTCCTATGGGGACACTAGGTAACTACACTACTAACTACAGCCCTGTGCCGTGGGGACACTAGGTAACTACACTACTAACTACAGCCCTGTGCCGTGGGGACACTAGGTAACTACACTACTAACTACAGCCCTGTGCTATGGGGACACTAGGTAACTACAGCCTTGTGATATGGGGACACTACGTAACTACACTACTAACTACAGCCCTGTCCTATAGGGACACTAGGTAACTACAGCCCTGTCCTATGGGGACACTACGTAACTACAGCCCTGTCCTATGGGGACACTATGTAACTACAGCCCTGTCCTATGGGGACACTAGGTAACTACAGCCCTGTGCTATAGGGACACTAGGTAACTACATCCCTGTGCTATAGGGACACTAGGTAACTACAGCCCTGTCCTATAGGGACACTAGGTAACTACAGCCATGTGCTATAGGGACACTAGGTAACTACAGCCCTGTGCTATAGGGACACTAGGTAACTACAGCCCTGTGCTATAGGGACACTAGGTAACTACAGCCCTGTGATATGGGGACACTAGGTAACTACAGCCCTGTGCTATAGGGACACTAGGTAACTACAGCCCTGTGCTATAGGGACACTAGGTAACTACAGCCCTGTCCTATGGGGACACTAGGTAACTACAGCCCTGTCCTATGGGGACACTACTAAATACAGCCCTGTGCTATAGGGACACTATGTAACTACAGCCCTGTCCTATGGGGACACTAGGTAACTACAGCCCTGTCCTATGGGGACACTAGGTAACTACAGCCCTGTCCTATAGGGACACTAGGTAACTACAGCCCTGTCCTATGGGGACACTAGGTAACTACAGCCCTGTGCTATGGGGACACTAGGTAACTACAGCCCTGTCCTATGGGGACACTACTAAATACAGCCCTGTGCTATAGGGACACTATGTAACTACAGCCCTGTCCTATGGGGACACTAGGTAACTACAGCCCTGTCCTATGGGGACACTAGGTAACTACAGCCCTGTGCTATAGGGACACTACGTAACTACAGCCCTGTCCTATGGGGACACTAGGTAACTACAGCCCTGTGATATAGGGATACTAGGTAACTACAGCCCTGTCCTATGGGGACACTAGGTAACTACAGCCCTGTGCTATAGGGACACTAGGTAACTACAGCCCTGTCCTATGGGGACACTAGGTAACTACAGCCCTGTGATATAGGGACACTAGATAACTACAGCCCTGTCCTATGGGGACACTAGGTAACTACAGCCCTGTCCTATGGGGACACTAGGTAACTACAGCCCTGTCCTATGGGGACACTATGTATAGACATGCAGTCTTCCACGTCTCTGTTACTTCTGCAATACAAAGACATACTTACTACATATAGTATATTCAAGTAATTACATCTACAAATATACAGTAGTTACTACAGTCACATATAATACATGTAGTATTATATAGTAATTACGTCCACAGATATACACTAGTTACTACTGACAAGCACTAGATAAGACCAGTAGAATCAAAAATTGGGATTCAGGGTTGGGGTGTTCAAGTAAAAAGGTAGATGGGTTCAGGGTTAGGGTTGGGGTGTTCAAGTCCTTGTAAAAGGGTAGTTGGGTTCAGGGTTAGGGTTGGGGTGTTCAAGTCCTTGTAAAAAGTTAGTTGGGTTCAGGGTTAGGGTTGGGGTTGTCCTAGAGTATAAGGAAAATTCCACACTCACTGGAAATTGTCTTTATAAGTGCACTTCATTTCCAGCAGTAAATACTATTTCCACCAAGTACAGGTTTTTCATGTTCAGACAACAAGGGTTTGACTATCACTACACACAGAGCTTAGGTTATTTAAACAATGAACCAAGTAGGTTTCTGTCTGTGCGCTTGTCTTTTCTCTGTCAGAGCGTGGGTCTTTCTCTGTCAGAGCGTGGGTCTTTCTCTGTCAGAGCGTGGGTCTTTCTCTGTCAGAGCGTGGGTCTTTCTCTGTCAGAGCGTGGGTTTTTCTCTGTCAGAGCGTGGGTTTTTCTCTGTCAGAGCGTGGGTTTTTCTCTGTTAGAGCGTGGGTTTTTCTCTGTCAGAGCGTGGGTTTTTCTCTGTTAGAGCGTGGGTTTTTCTCTGTCAGAGCGTGGGTTTTTCTCTGTCAGAGCGTGGGTTTTTCTCTGTCAGAGCGTGGGTTTTTCTCTGTCAGAGCGTGGGTTTTCTCTGTCAGAGCGTGGGTTTTTCTCTGTCAGAGCGTGGGTTTTCTCTGTTAGAGCGTGGGTTTTTCTCTGTCAGAGCGTGGGTTTTCTCTGTCAGAGCGTGGGTTTTTCTCTGTCAGAGCGTGGGTTTTTCTCTGTCAGAGCGTGGGTTTTTCTCTGTCAGAGCGTGGGTTTTTCTCTGTCAGAGCGTGGGTTTTTCTCTGTCAGAGCGTGGGTTTTTCTCTGTCAGAGCGTGGGTTTTTCTCTGTCAGAGCGTGTGTTTTTCTCTGTTAGAGCGTGGGTTTTTCTCTGTCAGAGCGTGGGTTTTTCTCTGTCAGAGCGTGGGTTTTTCTCTGTCAGAGCGTGGGTTTTTCTCTGTCAGAGCGTGGGTTTTTCTCTGTCAGAGCGTGGGTTTTTCTCTGTCAGAGCGTGGGTTTTTCTCTGTCAGAGCGTGGGTTTTTCTCTGTCAGAGCGTGGGTTTTTCTCTGTCAGAGCGTGGGTTTTTCTCTGTCAGAGCGTGGGTTTTTCTCTGTTAGAGCGTGGGTTTTTCTCTGTCAGAGCGTGGGTTTTTCTCTGTCAGAGCGTGGGTTTTTCTCTGTCAGAGCGTGGGTTTTTCTCTGTCAGAGCGTGGGTTTTTCTCTGTCAGAGCGTGGGTTTTTCTCTGTCAGAGCGTGGGTTTTTCTCTGTCAGAGCGTGGGTTGTGTGATAATGTAGAATAACAAGAAAATAACATCATATATATAGGCGATGTTAACACTGTAACAACATTATTTTGATGTGCCATGACAGGCATACAGGCTACACTACATCTCATCATGAGAGAACACACACACACATCCTCTCTCACACGCACAAACACAAACTTGTAGGGACGTGTGTTAGATTCAGATCACCAATTCTTTAACCCCCCCCACGGTCTCAGTCTCTGTCCTCTTGGCATTACTAAGGTTAGTAAGTAGAGCATGATCCAATTGGTAAGACTTATTAATGTGAAACACTGCCCTTTGTCTGGTTAATTATCACACACACACATGCCTGCTCAGTGAACCCCTGGCTCCTCCGTACTTCTTGCCTCCCTGCCCCCCCCCCGGCTCTCTGAATGTCAACGCTGTCTTACTGTGTTTGCTAAGTGTGTTGTCTTGGTGTGTTTGCTAAGCGTGTTGTCTTGGTGTGTGTGTGTGTGTGTGTTTCTTCCAGGCGTAGCTACATACGTGTGTGTGGCTCAGCAGGGCTACTGGGATCCCCAAGGCCCCGACCTCAGCAACTGCACGTCTCCCTGGGTCAACCATATCATGCAGAAAGTGAGTATGACTGCTGGCGGCGGCCATTGCGGCTACATTGCTCTCCCATTGAAACACACTCTAGGGTGTCCATTACGGATCTGGACCCGGGGGCAGTTTCTTCTGTCAGTTTCTCATGCATGGAAACACATTGGGGAAGATCTAGACTGCGTCCCAAATGACCTTAAATAGTGTGCAGCACTACTGTAGGCTAGACAGTGTTGATTCAGAGATATCTTGTATTGTTAGGCTGTTTGATAAGCTCAGTTCCTGATTATATGACATTAAAGATTATAGCTGTTTGATAAGCTCAGTTCCTGGTTATATGACGTTAAAGATGATAGCTGTTTGATAAGCTCAGTTCATGGTTATATGACGTTAAATTATATGCCATTTAGCAGACGCTTTTATCCAAAGCGACTTACAGTCATGTGCGCATACATTTTTACGTACGGGTGGTCCCGGGGATCGAACCCACTACCCTGGCATTAGTTAAAGATGATAGCTGTTTGATAAGCTCAGTTCCTGGTTATATGATGTTAAAGATGATAGCTGTTTGATAAGCTCAGTTCCTGGTTATATGATGTTAAAGATGATAGCTGTTTGATAAGCTCAGTTCCTGGTTATATGATGTTAAAGATGATTGCTGTTTGATAAGCTCAGTTCCTGGTTATGTGACGTTAAAGA
>NC_059203.1:62571954-62601954 GCF_020615455.1 Coregonus clupeaformis | reverse complement strand
TAAGGCATGAATATACCATGCCATGCTGGAGGTTGTGTGGTTGATCTTGGTCTACCTGCTGATGTCATTACATTATTTCCATTATGTTGCTATTTGCTATTTTTGTCAACTTTTTTTCTATGTTAATGTTGTTGATTCATGTTGATGCTATGGACTCACACTGTTCTCTACAATCCCTCCTGAGATAACACTCTGTGGCATGTTTCTGCACAACATCAAAAGGACCCCAGGGTCCTGCTCCATGCAAATACTGTGTTGCTCTGCCAGGCTTTCTCTCCCTCTCCCTCTCCCTCTCCCTCTCCCTCTCCCTCTCCCTCTCCCTCTCCCTCTCCCTCTCCCTCTCTCTCTCTCTCTCTCTCTCTCTCTCTCTCTCTCTCTCTCTCTCTCTCTCTCTCTCTCTCTCTCTCTCTCTCTCTCGCTCCCTCTCTCCCTCTCTCTCTCTCCCACTCTCTCTCTCTTCCCCCTCTCTCTTTCTTTTCTCCTGATGCAGTCTATTTTCCTCCCTCTCTCTCAAAGTCTAGACGTCAGCACCACTCAGCAGAGTCACATCACACCAGCTGACATACAGAACACACACACACACACACACATACATACACACACACACATACACACACACGCACACGCGCACGCACGCATACACACACACACATACACACACACACACTTGAAATCATTGATGAGTCAGAACAATGTCAAACGCTGCCATGCTCCATTTTGATATTATCAAAAAAGCAACACCTTAATTAAAGGTTTGGATAATGAGCTGCTTATAGAATATTTGATAAATAACATCTATAACTAGATAATAAACCATGTCAAATTGTATTAAGAATGAAGAGTTTATAAGTAGACATTGAAATCAAAGGCTCAACAAAACCGTTGAGTAAATGTATACCATTAGTGTGCCTGATTATTAATGATGCACCCTCATTATTAGGGCTGGAAATCATCTGTTGCTAATTAGCCACGCTACCAAATGATATCAACCCTACCTTCCTACCTACCGCTGTTATTGAAGAGGTTTTGATTAGACACACACGCATGCATGCATACACACACACACACACATAGATTCTCTGATTGGAGATTAATTTTCTTCAGCTTTGACAGTCTGATGAGAGGGTGTGTGTGTGTGTGTGTGTGTGTGTGTGTGTGTGTGTGTGTGTGTGTGTGTGTGTGTGTGTGTGTGTGCAGGTCCGGCCCTAGCCTTTTGGGGGCCCTAAGCGAAATGTTGTTAAGGGACGCACCCACCACCATTTTAGTGGCACCCCTCTTGACGGCGGGGAGAAAAGTTTTAAATATAATTTCCTGAAATCCTAAACATTTTTGCCATGTGGTGCAGAGAAAATGTTGCCGTTTTTTTAAACAAGTTTGCTGCAATTCTACTCATTTTGCTGTGGGGCAGAGAGAAGAATGTGTAACTGTATAGCTACTCCCCTGTAATTCTACTCATGTTGCTACGGGGCAGAGAGAAGAATGTGTAACTGTATAGCTACTCCCCTGTAATTCTACTCATGTTGCTACGGGGCAGAGAGAAGAATGTGTAACTGTATAGCTACTCCCCTGTAATTCTACTCATGTTGCTACGGGGCAGAGAGAAGAATGTGTAACTGTATAGCTACTCCCCTGTAATTCTACTCATTTTGCTATGACTTATGCCATGTTAATGATATCTGAGTGAGAGTGACTTAACAAAATCAAATCAAATCAAATTGTTATTTGCCACATGCGCCGAATACAACAGGTGTAGACCTTACAGTGAAATGCTTACTTACAAGCCCTTAACCAACAATGCGGTTTTTTAAGAATGCAAATAGTCCGGGTAGCCATGATTAGCTGTTCAGGAGTCTTATGGCTTTGGGGGTAGAAGCTGTTATGAAGCCTTTTGGACCTAGACTTGGCGCTTCCGGTACCGCTTGCCGTGCGGTAGCAGAGAGAACAGTCTAGGACTAGTGTGGCTGGAGTCTTTGACAATTTTTTGTGCCTTCCTCTGACACCGCCTGGTATAGAGGTCCTGGATGGCAGGAAGCTTGGCCCCAGTGATGTACTGGGCCGTACGCACTACCCTCTGTAGTGCCTTGTGGTCGGAGGCCGAGCAGTTGCCATACCAGGCGGTGATGCAACCAGTCAGGATGCTCTCGACGGTGCAGCTGTAGAACTTCTTGAGGATCTGAGGACCCATGCCAAATCTTTTCAGTCTCCTGAGGGGGAATAGGCTTTGTCGTGCCCTCTTCACGACTGTCTTGGTGTGTTTGGACCATGATAGTTTGTTGGTGAACTTAAAGCTCTCAACCTGTTCCACTACAGCCCCGTCGATGAGAATGGGGGCGTGCTCAGTCCTCTTTTTTCCCTGTAGTCCACAATCATCTCCTTTGTCTTGGTCACGTTGAGGGAGATGTTGTTATCCTGGCACCACACAGCCAGGTCTCTGACCTCCTCCCTATAGGCTGTCTCATCGTTGTCAGTGATCAGGCCTACCACTGTTGTGTCGTTGGCAAACTTAATGATGGTGTTGGAGTCGTGCCTGGCCATGCAGTCATGGGTGAACAGGGAGTACAGGAGGGGACTGAGCACGCACCCCTGAGGGGCCCCCGTGTTGAGGATCAGTGTGGCAGATGTGTTGTTACCTACCCTTACCACCTGGGGGCGGCCCGTCAGGAAGTCCAGGATCCAGTTGGTTGCAGAGGGAGGTGTTTAGTCCCAGGGTTCTTAGCTTAGTGATGAGCTTTGAAGGCACTATGGTGTTGAACGCTGAGCTGTAGTCAATGAATAACATTCTCACGTAGGTGTTCCTCTTGTCCAGGTGTGAAAGGGCAGCGTGGAGTGCAATAGAGATTGCATCATCTGTGGCTCTGTTGGGGCGGTATGCAAATTGGAGTGGGTCTAGGGTTTCTGGGATAAATGTGTTGATGTGAGCCATGACCAGCCTTTCAAAGCACTTCATGGCTACAGACGTGAGTGCTACGGGTCGGTAGTCATTTAGGCAGGTTATCTTATTGTTCTTGGGCATAAGGACTATGGTGGTCTGCTTCTGGTATTACAGACTCAGTCAGGGACATGTTGAAAATGTCAGTGAAGACACTTAATAATAATAATAATATGCCATTTAGCAGACGCTTTTATCCAAAGCGATTTACAGTCATGTGTGCATACATTTTTAGGTATGGGTGGTCCCGGGGATCGAACCCACTACCCTGGCATTACAAGTGCCATGCTCTACCAATTGAGCTACAGAGGACCACAGAGGACCACTTGCCAGTTGGTCAGCGCCCTGCGGCCTTGTGAATGTTGACCTGCTTAAAAGTCTTACTCACATCGGCTACGGAGAGTGTGATCACATAGTCATCCGGAACAGCTGACGCTCTCATGCATGCTTCAGTGTTGCTTGCCTCGAAGCGAGCATAGAAGTGATTTAGCTCGTCTGGTAGGCTTGTGTCAATGGGCAGCTCGCGGCTGTGCTTCCCTTTGTAGTCTGTAATAGTTTTCAAGCCCTGCCACATCCGACGAGCGTCAGAGCCGGTGTAGTACGATTCAATCTTAGTCCTGTATTGACTCTTTACCTGTTCGATGGTTTGTCGGAGGGCATAGCGGGATTGTCTTATAAGTGTCCGGGTTAGAGTCCCGCTCCTTGAAAGCAGCTCTACCCTTTAGCTCAGTGCGGATGTTGCCTGTAATCCATGGATTCCGGTTGGGGTATGTACAGTGGGGAAAGAAAGTATTTAGTCAGCCACCAATTGTGCAAGTTCTCCCACTTAAAAAGATGAGAGAGGCCTGTAATTTTCATCATAGGTACACGTCAACTATGACAGACAAATTTAGAAAACAAAATCCAGAAAATCACATTGTAGGATTTTTAATGAATTTATTTGCAAATTATGGTGGAAAATAAGTATTTGGTCACCTACAAACAAGCAAGATTTCTGGCTCTCACAGACCTGTAACTTCTTCTTTAAGAGGCTCCTCTGTCCTCCACTCGTTACCTGTATTAATGGCACCTGTTTGAACTTGTTATCAGTATAAAAGACACCTGTCCACAACCTCAAACAGTCACACTCCAAACTCCACTATGGCCAAGACCAAAGAGCTGTCAAAGGACACCAGAAACAAAATTGTAGACCTGCAACAGGCTGGGAAGACTGAATCTGCAATAGGTAAGCAGCTTGGTTTGAAGAAATCAACTGTGGGAGCAATTATTAGAAAATGGAAGACATACAAGACCACTGATAATCTCCCTCGATCTGAGGCTCCACGCAAGATCTCACCCCGTGGGGTCAAAATGATCACAAGAACGGTGAGCAAAAATCCCAGAACCACACGGGGGGACCTAGTGAATGACCTGCAGAGAGCTGGGACCAAAGTAACAAAGCCTACCATCAGTAACACACTACGCCGCCAGGGACTCAAATCCTGCTGCACCAGACGTGTCCCCCTGCTTAAGCCAGTACATGTCCAGGCCCGTCTGAAGTGTGCTAGAGTGCATTTGGATGATCCAGAAGAGGATTGGGAGAATGTCATATGGTCAGATGAAACCAAAATATAACTTTTTTGGTAAAAACTCAACTCGTCGTGTTTGGAGGACAAAGAATGCTGAGTTGCATCCAAAGAACACCATACCTACTGTGAAGTATGGGGGTGGAAACATCATGCTTTGGGGCTGTTTTTCTGCAAAGGGACCAGGACGACTGATCCGTGTAAAGGAAAGAATGAATGGGGCCATATATCGTGAATTTTTAAGTGAAAACCTCCTTCCATCAGCAAGGGCATTGAAGATGAAACGTGGCTGGGTCTTTCAGCATGACAATGATCCCAAACACACCGCCCGGGCAACGAAGGAGTGGCTTCGTAAGAAGCATTTCAAGGTCCTGGAGTGGCCTAGCCAGTCTCCAGATCTCAACCCCATAGAAAATCTTTGGAGGGGAGTTGAAAGTCCGTGTTGCCCAGCGACAGCCCCAAAACATCACTGCTCTAGAGGAGATCTGCATGGAGGAATGGGCCAAAATTGGGCCAGCAACAGTGTGTGAAAACCTTGTGAAGACTTACAGAAAATGTTTGACCTGTGTCATTGCCAACAAAGGGTATATAACAAAGTATTGAGAAACTTTTGTTATTGACCAAATACTTATTTTCCACCATAATTTGCAAATCAATTCATAAATAATCCTACAATGTGATTTTCTGGATTTTTTTTTCTCATTTTGTCTGTCATAGTTGACGTGTACCTATGATGAAAATTACAGGCCTCTCTCATCTTTTTAAGTGGGAGAACTTGCACAATTGGTGGTTGACTAAATACTTTTTTTCCCCACTGTACGTACGGTCACTGTGGGGACGACGTCACTCAATGCACTTATTGATGAAGCCAGTGACTGATGTGGTGCTATCGGAAGAATGGAGGCCCCCTAGAGGTCAGGGCCCCTGGGCATGTGCCCTGTGCCCCCGGTTGGTAATTTGACCATGATTACTACAAGTTTAGATTAGTTTAGCTAACTAAAGTTAATGAACTAATTTCAACTAATAAACTAATTTACCAATCTATAACATTTTATGCCTAGAGCCAGCCGTGTGTGTGTGTGTGTGTGTGTGTGTGTGTGTGTGTGTGTGTGTGTGTGTGTTTTGTATGATGAAAGGATTGGGCATGAGGGTTGATTTTAATTGGTTTTAATAGCCATGGTCAGACAGGCTGACAGACAGAGAGACAGACATGCAGACAGACAGACATGCAGACAGACAGACAGACATGCAGACACACAGAAAAGACAGACAGACAGACAGACAGACATACATGTAGACATGCAGACAGACATGTAGACACACAGACATGCAGACAGACAGACACACAGACATGCAGACAGACATGTGAACCTTTGAAACAGTAAAGTTCACTTGAAATGCATTAGTGGGTAAGGCACTCTATACAAGTGTGTGAAAGAGAGAGAGAGAGAGAGAGAGAGAGAGAGAGAGAGAGAGAGAGAGAGAGAGAGAGAGAGAGAGAGAGAGAGAGAGAGAGAGAGAGAGAGAGAGAGAGAGAGAGAGAGAGAGAGAGAGAGAGAGAGAGAGAGAGAGAGAGAGAGAGAGAGAGAGAGAGAGAGGTTTACCTTTTTTTACTATCTCTTCTTCTTTGGCATGTTAACACACGTTCCCATGCCATAAGCCCTTATTGAAATTAATTGAAATTATGAGAGAGAGAGAGAGAGAGAGAGAGAGAGAGAGAGAGAGAGAGAGAGAGAGAGAGATTTCCATTATCTATTTCCCTTGATTTGGCAATGTAAACGTATGTTTCCCATGCCAATAAAAGCCCCTTAAATTGAAATTGAATTAAATTCCAAATTGAATTTGGAGAGCGAGAGGCCATGAAAAAGTGTAAAAAACGCAGTGTAATTTCCCCTCTGTCTGACTAGGAGTAGAGACTGTGATCAGTGACATGCAGTAAGTTTAAAGCCTGATTTGGCGATCCCTTCTAACCTGTCTAGCCCTACACACACCACACACACACACACACACACACACACACACCATACACACACACACACACACACACACACACACACACACACACCATACACACACACACACACACACACACACACACACACACACACACCATACACACACACACACACACACACACACACACACACACACACACACACCATACACACACACACACACACACACACACACACACACACACACACACACACCATACACACACACACACACACACACACACACACCATACACACACACACACACACACACACACACACACACACACACACCATACACACACACACACACACACATACACACACACACACACACACACACACCATACACCGTACACACACACACACACCATACACACACACACACACACACACACACACCATACACCGTACACACACACACACACCATACACACACACACACACACCATACACCGTACACACACACACACACACACACACACCGTACACACACACACACACACACACACACACACACACACACACATACACCGTACACACACACACACACACACACACACACCATACACACACACACACACACCATACACCGTACACACACACACACACACACACACACCATACACACACACACACACACCATACACCGTACACACACACACACACACACCATACACCGTACACACACACACACACACCATACACCATACACACACACACACACACACACTCACCGTACACACACACACACACACACACACACACACACACACACACACCATACACCGTACACACACACACACACACACACACACCATACACACACACACACACACCATACACCGTACACACACACACACACACACACACACCATACACACACACACACACACCATACACCGTACACACACACACACACACACACTCACCGTACACACACACACACACACACACACACACACACTCACACACCATACACACACACACACACACTCACACACCATACACACACACACACACACCATACACCGTACACACACACACACACACACACTCACACACACACACACACACACACACACACACACACTCACACACCATACACACACACACACACACCATACACCATACACACACACACACACACACCACCGTACACACACACACACACACACACACACACACACACACACACACTTCCTCTGGTCACAGACGTCATGACAAGAGCGGCGGAGTCTGATGAAAACATCAGTTCACCCAAGAGGGGAAAAGACAGGAACAACCTTCTGTCCTCTCATCCCCCTTTTCTCTGCTGCTGCTAACAGCTCAACTCAGAGGGAACAGGAGTGTGTGTGTACGGTGTGTGTGTGTGTGTACGGTGTGTGTGTGTGTGTGTACGGTGTGTGTGTGTGTGTGTGTGTGAGAGAGGCCCAGTGCTGCAGCCTTTAACGCTGGATTACCCCAACGCTTCAAAGCATTTCACTTCTGCCCCATTTACTGGTGTGTGTGTGTGTGTGTGTTTGTGTGTGTGTTTGTGTGCGTGTTTGTGTGCGTGTGTATGCTTGCGTCGTATTGTGTGTGTGTTTTTTCATTCCCACTCCTGCTAACCATGTCACTCTCTCTCACACACTAACACACACACGCACACACACACACACACACACACACACACACTAACACACACACACACACGCACACACACGTCAGGGGTGTGTGAAAGACGTGTGGATGAGGTTGACAGCCTGTCTGGGGACGTTTCTCTCAGTGTGTTTGACTGGAGTGGAAAATAGAGACTGGCCATTTAGACTAGAGAGGATACACTCTGGAGGAAAAGATAACAGGCTGTGCTTCTGTGTGTGTGTGTGTGTGTGTGTGTGTGTGTGTGTGTGTGTGTGTGTGTGTGTGTGTGTGTGTGTGTGTGTGTCCCAACAAGATGTGTCAGTGAGAAATGTGGAAGTGTAGCTAATATGATGATATTCACATACAATATAAAGAAGTGATCTAAAACAGGTATCTGGACATACTGTATATCAGATTATATATGGTATCTAAAATTAAACATGTATTCTCATATAAATAATATGTACCTTTGTATTACATTATATATATATATATATCTACTCTATGGCATTATCCTCCCTCATGGAGACAGTAGAGTAGTGGTGGAATATATACTGGAGTATTCACACAGTCTATTAGGACCATAACTGATACTGTATAGTGGTGGAATATATACTGGAGTATTCACACAGTCTATTAGGACCATAACTAATACTTTATAGTTGTGGAATATATACTGGAGTATTCACACAGTCTATTAGGACCATAACTAATACTGTATAGTGTAGTGGTGGAATATATACTGGAGTATTCACACAGAGACTATTAGGACCATAACTGATACTGTATAGTGTAGTGGTGGAATATATACTGGAGTATTCACACAGAGTCTATTAGGACCATAACTGATACTGTATAGTGGTTGAATATATACTGGAGTATTCACACAGTCTATTAGGACCATAACTAATACTGTATAGTGTAGTGGTGGAATATATACTGGAGTATTCACACAGTCTATTAGGACCATAACTGATACTGTATAGTGGTGGAATATATACTGGAGTATTCACACAGAGTCTATTAGGACCATAACTGATACTGTATAGTGGTGGAATATATACTGGAGTATTCACACAGTCTATTAGGACCATAACTTATACTGTATAGTGTAGTGGTTGAATATATACTGGAGTATTCACACAGTCTATTAGGACCATAACTGATACTGTATAGTGGTTGAATATATACTGGAGTATTCACACAGAGTCTATTAGGACCATAACTGATACTGTATAGTGTAGTGGTGGAATATATACTGGAGTATTCACACAGAGACTATTAGGACCATAACTGAAACTGTATAGTGGTGGAATATATACTGGAGTATTCACACAGTCTATTAGGACCATAACTGATACTGTATAGTGTAGTGGTGGAATATATACTGGAGTATTCACACAGAGACTATTAGGACCATAACTGATACTGTATAGTGTAGTGGTGGAATATATACTGGACTATTCACACAGAGACTATTAGGACCATAACTGAAACTGTATAGTGTAGTGGTGGAATATATACTGGAGTATTCACACAGAGTCTATTAGGACCATAACTGATACTGTATAGTGGTGGAATATATACTGGAGTATTCACACAGTCTATTAGGACCATAACTGATACTGTATAGTGGAATATATACTGGAGTATTCACACAGAGACTATTAGGACCATAACTGAAACTGTATAGTGTAGTGGTGGAATATATACTGGAGTATTCACACAGAGTATATTAGGACCATAACTGATACTGTATAGTGGTGGAATATATACTGGAGTATTCACACAGTCTATTAGGACCATAACTGATACTGTATAGTGTAGTGGTGGAATATATACTGGAGTATTCACACAGAGTCTATTAGGACCATAACTGATACTGTATAGTGTAGTGGTGGAATATATACTGGAGTATTCACACAGAGTCTATTAGGACCATAACTGATACTGTATAGTGGTGGAATATATACTGGAGTATTCACACAGTCTATTAGGACCATAACTGATACTGTATAGTGTAGTGGTGGAATATATACTGGAGTATTCACACAGAGACTTTTAGGACCATAACTGATACCGTATAGTGTATTGGTGGAATATATACTGGAGTATTCACACAGTCTATTAGGACCATAACTTATACTGTATAGTTTAGTGGTGGAATATATACTGGAGTATTCACACAGTCTATTAGGACCATAACTGATACTGTATAGTGTAGTGGTGGAATATATACTGGAGTATTCACACAGAGTCTATTGGGACCATAACTGATACCGTATAGTGTAGTGATGGAATATATACTGGAGTATTCACACAGTCTATTAGGACCATAACTGATACTGTATAGTGTAGTGGTGGAATATATACTGGAGTATTCACACAGTCTATTAGGACCATAACTGATACTGTATAGTGGAATATATACTGGAGTATTCACACAGAGACTATTAGGACCATAACTGAAACTGTATAGTGTAGTGGTGGAATATATACTGGAGTATTCACACAGAGTATATTAGGACCATAACTGATACTGTATAGTGGTGGAATATATACTGGAGTATTCACACAGTCTATTAGGACCATAACTGATACTGTATAGTGTAGTGGTGGAATATATACTGGAGTATTCACACAGAGTCTATTAGGACCATAACTGATACTGTATAGTGTAGTGGTGGAATATATACTGGAGTATTCACACAGAGTCTATTAGGACCATAACTGATACTGTATAGTGGTGGAATATATACTGGAGTATTCACACAGTCTATTAGGACCATAACTGATACTGTATAGTGTAGTGGTGGAATATATACTGGAGTATTCACACAGAGACTTTTAGGACCATAACTGATACCGTATAGTGTATTGGTGGAATATATACTGGAGTATTCACACAGTCTATTAGGACCATAACTTATACTGTATAGTTTAGTGGTGGAATATATACTGGAGTATTCACACAGTCTATTAGGACCATAACTGATACTGTATAGTGTAGTGGTGGAATATATACTGGAGTATTCACACAGAGTCTATTGGGACCATAACTGATACCGTATAGTGTAGTGATGGAATATATACTGGAGTATTCACACAGTCTATTAGGACCATAACTGATACTGTATAGTGTAGTGGTGGAATATATACTGGAGTATTCACACAGAGTCTATTAGGACCATAACTGATACTGTATAGTGGTGGAATATATACTGGAGTATTCACACAGTCTATTAGGACCATAACTGATACTGTATTGTGTAGTGGTGGAATATATACTGGAGTATTCACACAGTCTATTAGGACCATAACTGATACTGTATAGTGTAGTGGTGGAATATATACTGGAGTATTCACACATAGACTATTAGGACCATAACTGATACCGTATAGTGTATTGGTGGAATATATACTGGAGTATTCACACAGTCTATTAGGACCATAACTTATACTGTATAGTGTAGTGGTGGAATATATACTGGAGTATTCACACAGTCTATTAGGACCATAACTGATACTGTATTGTGTAGTGGTGGAATATATACTGGAGTATTCACACAGTCTATTAGGACCATAACTGATACTGTATAGTGTAGTGGTGGAATATATACTGGAGTATTCACACATAGACTATTAGGACCATAACTGATACCGTATAGTGTATTGGTGGAATATATACTGGAGTATTCACACAGTCTATTAGGACCATAACTTATACTGTATAGTGTAGGGGTGGAATATATACTGGAGTATTCACACAGTCTATTAGGACCATAACTGATACTGTATAGTGTAGTGGTGGAATATATACTGGAGTATTCACACAGAGACTATTAGGACCATAACTGATACTGTATAGTGTAGTGGTGGAATATATACTGGAGTATTCACACAGAGACTATTAGGACCATAACTGATACTGTATAGTGTAGTGGTGGAATATATACTGGAGTATTCACACAGAGTCTATTAGGACCATAACTGAAACTGTATAGTGTAGTGGTGGAATATATACTGGAGTATTCACACAGAGTCTATTAGGACCATAACTGATACTGTATAGTGTAGTGGTGGAATATATACTGGAGTATTCACACAGAGTCTATTAGGACCATAACTGATACTGTATAGTGTAGTGGTGGAATATATACTGGAGTATTCACACAGTCTATTAGGACCATAACTGATACTGTATAGTGTAGTGGTGGAATATATACTGGAGTATTCACACAGAGTCTATTAGGACCATAACTGATACTGTATAGTGGTGGAATATATACTGGAGTATTCACACAGTCTATTAGGACCATAACCGATACTGTATAGTGTAGTGGTGGAATATATACTGGAGTATTCACACAGTCTATTAGGACCATAACTGATACTGTATAGTGTAGTGGTAGAATATATACTGGAGTATTCACACAGTCTATTAGGACCATAACTGATACTGTATAGTGTAGTGGTGGAATATATACTGGAGTATTCACACAGTCTATTAGGACCATAACTGATACTGTATAGTGTAGTGGTGGAATATATACTGGAGTATTCACACAGTCTATTAGGACCATAACTGATACTGTATAGTGTAGTGGTGGAATATATACTGGAATATTCACACAGTCTATTAGGACCATAACTGATACTGTATAGTGGTGGAATATATACTGGAGTATTCACACAGTCTATTAGGACCATAACTGATACTGTATAGTGTAGTGGTGGAATATATACTGGAGTATTCACACAGTCTATTAGGACCATAACTGATACTGTATAGTGTAGTGGTGGAATATATACTGGAGTATTCACACAGTCTATTAGGACCATAACTGATACTGTATAGTGTAGTGGTGGAATATATACTGGAGTATTCACACAGAGTCTATTAAGACCATAACTGATACTGTATAGTGGTGGAATATATACTGGATTATTCACACAGAGACTATTAGGACCATAACTGATACTGTATAGTGTATTGGTGGAATATATACTGGAGTATTCACACAGAGACTATTAGGACCATAACTGATACTGTATAGTGTAGTGGTGGAATATATACTGGAGTATTCACACAGTCTATTAGGACCATAACTGATACTGTATAGTGGTGGAATATATACTGGAGTATTCACACAGTCTATTAGGACCATAACCGATACTGTATAGTGTAGTGGTGGAATATATACTGGAGTATTCACACAGTCTATTAGGACCATAACTGATACTGTATAGTGGTGGAATATATACTGGAGTATTCACACAGTCTATTAGGACCATAACCGATACTGTATAGTGTAGTGGTGGAATATATACTGGAGTATTCACACAGTCTATTAGGACCATAGCTGATACTGTATAGTGTAGTGGTGGAATATATACTGGAGTATTCACACAGTCTATTGGGACCATAACTGATACTGTATAGTGTAGTGTTGGAATATATACTGGAGTATTCACACAGTCTATTAGGACCATAACTGATACTGTATTGTGTAGTGGTGGAATATATACTGGACTATTCACACAGTCTATTAGGACCATAACTGATACTGTATAGTGTAGTGGTGGAATATATACTGGAGTATTCACACAGAGACTATTAGGACCATAACTGATACTGTATAGTGTAGTGGTGGAATATATACTGGAGTATTCACACAGAGACTATTAGGACCATAACTGATACTGTATAGTGTAGTGGTGGAATATATACTGGAGTATTCACACAGAGTCTATTAGGACCATAACTGAAACTGTATAGTGTAGTGGTGGAATATATACTGGAGTATTCACACAGAGTCTATTAGGACCATAACTGATACTGTATAGTGTAGTGGTGGAATATATACTGGAGTATTCACACAGAGTCTATTAGGACCATAACTGATACTGTATAGTGTAGTGGTGGAATATATACTGGAGTATTCACACAGTCTATTAGGACCATAACTGATACTGTATAGTGTAGTGGTGGAATATATACTGGAGTATTCACACAGAGTCTATTAGGACCATAACTGATACTGTATAGTGGTGGAATATATACTGGAGTATTCACACAGTCTATTAGGACCATAACCGATACTGTATAGTGTAGTGGTGGAATATATACTGGAGTATTCACACAGTCTATTAGGACCATAACTGATACTGTATAGTGTAGTGGTAGAATATATACTGGAGTATTCACACAGTCTATTAGGACCATAACTGATACTGTATAGTGTAGTGGTGGAATATATACTGGAGTATTCACACAGTCTATTAGGACCATAACTGATACTGTATAGTGTAGTGGTGGAATATATACTGGAGTATTCACACAGTCTATTAGGACCATAACTGATACTGTATAGTGTAGTGGTGGAATATATACTGGAATATTCACACAGTCTATTAGGACCATAACTGATACTGTATAGTGGTGGAATATATACTGGAGTATTCACACAGTCTATTAGGACCATAACTGATACTGTATAGTGTAGTGGTGGAATATATACTGGAGTATTCACACAGTCTATTAGGACCATAACTGATACTGTATAGTGTAGTGGTGGAATATATACTGGAGTATTCACACAGTCTATTAGGACCATAACTGATACTGTATAGTGTAGTGGTGGAATATATACTGGAGTATTCACACAGAGTCTATTAAGACCATAACTGATACTGTATAGTGGTGGAATATATACTGGAGTATTCACACAGAGACTATTAGGACCATAACTGATACTGTATAGTGTATTGGTGGAATATATACTGGAGTATTCACACAGAGACTATTAGGACCATAACTGATACTGTATAGTGTAGTGGTGGAATATATACTGGAGTATTCACACAGTCTATTAGGACCATAACTGATACTGTATAGTGGTGGAATATATACTGGAGTATTCACACAGTCTATTAGGACCATAACCGATACTGTATAGTGTAGTGGTGGAATATATACTGGAGTATTCACACAGTCTATTAGGACCATAACTGATACTGTATAGTGGTGGAATATATACTGGAGTATTCACACAGTCTATTAGGACCATAACCGATACTGTATAGTGTAGTGGTGGAATATATAATGGAGTATTCACACAGTCTATTAGGACCATAGCTGATACTGTATAGTGTAGTGGTGGAATATATACTGGAGTATTCACACAGTCTATTGGGACCATAACTGATACTGTATAGTGTAGTGGTGGAATATATACTGGAGTATTCACACAGTCTATTAGGACCATAACTGATACTGTATTGTGTAGTGGTGGAATATATACTGGACTATTCACACAGTCTATTAGGACCATAACTTATACTGTATAGTGTAGTGGTGGAATATATACTGGAGTATTCACACAGAGACTATTAGGACCATAACTGATACTGTATAGTGTAGTGGTGGAATATATACTGGAGTATTCACACAGAGACTATTAGGACCATAACTGATACTGTATAGTGTAGTGGTGGAATATATACTGGAGTATTCACACAGAGTCTATTAGGACCATAACTGAAACTGTATAGTGTAGTGGTGGAATATATACTGGAGTATTCACACAGAGTCTATTAGGACCATAACTGATACTGTATAGTGTAGTGGTGGAATATATACTGGAGGATTCACACAGAGTCTATTAGGACCATAACTGATACTGTATAGTGTAGTGGTGGAATATATACTGGAGTATTCACACAGTCTATAGGACCATAACTGATACTGTATAGTGTAGTGGTGGAATATATACTGGAGTATTCACACAGAGTCTATTAGGACCATAACTGATACTGTATAGTGGTGGAATATATACTGGAGTATTTACACAGTCTATTAGGACCATAACCGATACTGTATAGTGTAGTGGTGGAATATATACTGGAGTATTCACACAGTCTATTAGGACCATAACTGATACTGTATAGTGTAGTGGTAGAATATATACTGGAGTATTCACACAGTCTATTAGGACCATAACTGATACTGTATAGTGTAGTGGTGGAATATATACTGGAGTATTCACACAGTCTATTAGGACCATAACTGATACTGTATAGTGTAGTGGTGGAATATATACTGGAGTATTCACACAGTCTATTAGGACCATAACTGATACTGTATAGTGTAGTGGTGGAATATATACTGGAATATTCACACAGTCTATTAGGACCATAACTGATACTGTATAGTGGTGGAATATATACTGGAGTATTCACACAGTCTATTAGGACCATAACTGATACTGTATAGTGTAGTGGTGGAATATATACTGGAGTATTCACACAGTCTATTAGGACCATAACTGATACTGTATAGTGTAGTGGTGGAATATATACTGGAGTATTCACACAGTCTATTAGGACCATAACTGATACTGTATAGTGTAGTGGTGGAATATATACTGGAGTATTCACACAGAGTCTATTAAGACCATAACTGATACTGTATAGTGGTGGAATATATACTGGAGTATTCACACAGAGACTATTAGGACCATAACTGATACTGTATAGTGTATTGGTGGAATATATACTGGAGTATTCACACAGAGACTATTAGGACCATAACTGATACTGTATAGTGTAGTGGTGGAATATATACTGGAGTATTCACACAGTCTATTAGGACCATAACTGATACTGTATAGTGGTGGAATATATACTGGAGTATTCACACAGTCTATTAGGACCATAACCGATACTGTATAGTGTAGTGGTGGAATATATACTGGAGTATTCACACAGTCTATTAGGACCATAGCTGATACTGTATAGTGTAGTGATGGAATATATACTGGAGTATTCACACAGTCTATTAGGACCATAACCGATACTGTATAGTGTAGTGGTGGAATATATACTGGAGTATTCACACAGTCTATTGGGACCATAACTGATACTGTATAGTGTAGTGGTGGAATATATACTGGAGTATTCACACAGTCTATTAGGACCATAACCGATACTGTATAGTGTAGTGGTGGAATATATACTGGACTATTCACACAGTCTATTAGGACCATAACTGATACTGTATAGTGTAGTGGTGGAATATATACTGGAGTATTCACACAGAGACTATTAGGACCATAACTGATACTGTATAGTGGTGGAATATATACTGGAGTATTCACACAGAGACTATTAGGACCATAACTGATACTGTATAGTGTATTGGTGGAATATATACTGGAGTATTCACACAGAGTCTATTATGACCATAACTGATACTGTATAGTGTAGTGGTGGAATATATACTGGAGTATTCACACAGAGTCTATTGGGACCATAACTGATACTGTATAGTGGTGGAATATATACTGGAGTATTCACACAGAGTATATTAGGACCATAACTGATACTGTATAGTGTAGTGGTGGAATATATACTGGAGTATTCACACAGTCTATTAGGACCATAACTGATACTGTATAGTGTAGTGGTGGAATATATACTGGAGTATTCACACAGAGACTATTAGGACCATAACTGATACCGTATAGTGGTGGAATATATACTGGAGTATTCACACAGAGACTATTAGGACCATAACTGATACCGTATAGTGTATTGGTGGAATATACAGTCGTGGTCAAAAGTTTTGAGAATGACACAAGTATTGGTCTTCACAAAGTTCGCTGCTTCAATGTTATGAGATATTTTTGTCCGATTTTACTATGGTAACTGAAGTATAATTACAAGCATTCCATAAGTGTCAAAGGCTTTTATTGACAATTACATTACGTTTATGCAAAGAGTCAATATTTGCAGTGTTGACCCTTCTTTTTCAAGACCTCTGCAATCCGCCCTGGCATGCTGTCAATTAACTTCTGGGCCACATCCTGACTGATGGCAGCCCATTCTTGCATAATCAATGCTTGGAGTTTGTCAGAATTTGTGGGTTTTTGTTTGTCCACCCGCCTCTTGAGGATCGACCACAAGTTCTCAATGGGATTAAGGCTGGGGAGTTTCCTGGCCATGGACCCAACATTTCGATGTTTTGTTCCCCGAGCCACTTAGTTATCACTTTTGCCTTATGGCAAGGTGCTCCATCATGCTGGAAAAGGCATTGTTCGTCACCAAACTATTCTTGGATGGTTGGGAGAAGTTGCTCTCAGAGGATGTGTTGGTACCATTCTTTATTCATGGCTGTGTTCTTAGGCAGAATTGTGAGTGAGCCCACTCCCTTGGCTGAGAAGCAACCCCACACATGAATGGTCTCAGGATGCTTTACTGTTGGCATGACACAGGACTGATGGTAGCGTTCACCTTGTCTTCTCTGGACAAGGTGTTTTCAGGAAGCCCCAAACAATCGGAAAGGGGATTCATCAGAGAAAATGACTTTACCCCAGTCCTCAGCAGTCCAATCACTGTACCTTTTGCAGAATATCAGTCTGTCCCTGATGTTTTTCCTGGAGAGAAGTGGCTTCTTTGCTGCCCTTCTTGACAACAGGCCAACCTCCAAAAGTCTTCGCCTCACTGTGCATGCAGATGCACTCACACCTGCCTGCTGCCATTCCTGAGCAAGCTCTGCACTGGTGGTGCCCCGATCCCGCAGTTGAATCAACTTTAGGAGACGGTCCTGGCGCTTGCTGGACTTTCTTGGGCGCCCTGACGCCTTCTTCACAACAATTGAACCTCTCTCCTTGAAGTTCTTGATGATCCGATAAATGGTTGATTTAGGTGCAATCTTACTAGCAGCAATATCCTTGCCTGTGAAGCCCTTTTTGTACAAAGCAATGATGACAGCACGTGTTTCCTTGCAGGTACCCATGGTTAACAGAGGAAGAACACTGATTTCAAGCACCACCCTCCTTTTAAAGCTTCCAGTCTGTTATTCTAACTCAATCAGCATGACAGAGTGATCTCCAGCCTTGTCCTCGTCAACACTCTCACCTGTGTTAACGAGAGAATCACTGACATGATGGCAGCTGGTCCTTTTGTGGCAGGGCTGAAATGCAGTGGAAGTGTTTTTGGGGGATTAAGTTCATTTTCATGGCAAAGAGGGACTTTGCAATTAATTGCAATTCATCTGATCACTCTTCATGACATTCTGGAGTATATGCAAATTGCCATCATCAAAGCTGAGGCAGCAGACTTTGTGAAAATTAGTATTTGTGTCATTCTCAAAACTTTTGACCCCTTGACATTTTCCACATTTTGTTACGTTACAGTCTTATTCTAAAATGGATTAAATCGTTTTTTCCCACACCATTAAGCTAATTTATTAAGAATAAGAAACTGTAATATGACATTTACATAAGTATTCAGACCTTTTACTCAGTACTTTGTTGAAGCACCTTTGGCAGCGATTACAGCCTTGAGTCTTCTTGGGTATGACGCTACAAGCTTGGCAAACCTGTATTTGGGGAGTTTCTCCCATTCTTCTCTGCAGATCCTCTCAAGCTCTGTCAGGTTGGATGGTGAGCGTCGCTGCACAGATAATTTCAGGTCTCTCCAGAGATGTTTGATCGGGTTCAAGTCCGGGCTCTGGCTGGGCCACTCAAGGACATTCAGAAACAATTGACCCTCTCTCCTTGTGCTTAGGGTCATTGTCCTGTTGGAAGGTGAACCGTCGCCCCAGTCTGAGGTCCTGAGCGCTCTGGAGCAGGTTTTCATCAAGCATCTCTCTGTACTTTGCTCCGTTCATCTTTCCCTCGATCCTGACTAGACTCCCAGTCCCTGCCTCTGAAAAACATCCCCACTGCATGATGCTGCCACCACCATGCTTCACTGTAGGGATGATGCCAGGTTTCCTCCAGACGTGACGCTTGGAATTCAGGCCAAAGAGTTCAATCTTGGTTTCATCAGACCAGAGAATCTTGTTTCTCATGGTCTGAGAGTCTTTAGGTGCCTTTTGGCAAACTCCAAGCGGGCTGTCATGTGCCTTTTACTGAGGAGTGGCTTCCGTCTGGCCACTCTACCATAAAGGCCTGATTGGTGGAGTGCTACAGAGATGGTTGTCCTTCTGGAAGGTTCTCCTATCTCCACTGTAGAACTCTGGAGCTCTATCAGAGTGATCATCGGGTTCTTGGTCACCTCCCTGACCAAGGTCCTTCTCCCCCGATTGCTCAGTTTGGCTGGGCGGCCAGCTCTAGGAAGAGTCTTGGTGGTTCCAAACTTCTTCCATTTAAGATTGATGGAGGCCACTGTGTTCTTGGGGACCTTCAATGCTGCAGACATTTTTCCCCAGATCTGTGCCTCGTCAGAATCCTGTCTCGGAGCTCTACGGACAATACCTTCGACCTCATGGCTTGGTTTCTGCTCTGACATGCACTGTCAACTGTGGGACCTTATATAGACAGGTGTGTGCCTTTCCAAATCATGTCCAATCAATTTAATGTACAACAGGTGGAGTCCAATTAAGTTGTAGAAACATCTCAAGGATGATCAATGGAAACAGGATGCACCTGAGCTCAATTTCGAATCTCATAGCCAAGGGTCTGAATACTTATATAAATAAGGTATTTCAGTTTTTATTTTTAATAAATTTGCAAACATTTCTAAATTCCTGTTTTTGCTTTGTCATTATGGGGTATTGTGTGAAGATTGATGAGGAAAACCATTTATTTAATCCCTTTTAGAATAAGCCTCTAACGTAACAAAATGTGGAAAAAGTGAAGGGTTCTGAATACTTTCTGGAGTATTCACACACACACACACACACACACACACACACACACACACACACACACACACACACACAAGAGAGAGAACTGTTCCCCAGAGTGTGACTAAAAAGGCTTTTAAATCACTCCACTTTCTCCTGTGAAGGGGGTTAAGAGAAAAACGATAGTGTTAAATTATTTTAATTAGTTTGCAGTACGTTAATATGAATGTGAACGTGTTCATGAATTCATATGAACATAGTGTGTGTTGGTAATGTTAGACACTTCAACTAATAAACAGCACATTGGGCTTTTAGTTTGTGGTTGTCAACAGTTAGTATGTTTATATTGTTATACACAACACATTTTATAATATTAATCATTATACCATAAACAACATCCATGAAATTACAGTCACGCTCTGTTAGATATAGATTATTGTGTGTGTGTGTGCTTGTTTGCTTGTTTGTGTGTGTTTTTGCGCAAGGCCCTTTTATTCCAGTTCCATACCCTGTTATTCTGTTGCTCAGCTGAAGTACAGAGATTAATTCGTTTTTGTTTACATGCTGGGACTTCCTTACTCATAGAAGTTAACCTCATTAGCCCCTAGCTAGGAAAGAGCACTGATTAGCATACTAGCATATTAGCTTGCTTGAGCTATTAGCATACCACAGTATTAACCTATTTAAATACTAGCATATTAGCTAGCTAGGAAAGAGTATAATAGCATATGAGCTAGCCAGGAAAGAGAAACTATAAGCATACTGGCATTTTAGCTAGCTAGCCTAATAAAGAGCATCTACCGGTATTAGCATACTATTATTTTAGCTAGCATATCACAGTAGTAAAACCAACCGTATCCTACAGTAGCGTATATAATGAGCTATAAAAGCAAATAAATCATTTTGCTGACATGCCATAATCACTAAGAGACATATCACTAATACTAATAAAGACTTTTAGTTTTGACCTTGTTTTGCTAGTACGGTAACTAGCTGGTCTTGTTGCTATGATTGTTGCTAGAGAGTGACCAATCCCTTTGACAGTGTATTAGGTAAACATCTCTCTCTCTGGAGAATTCTCCCCCCCCCCCTCTCCTTCTCTCCCTCTTTTTCCCCTTCTCTCTTTCTATTAATACCCTCCCATGCATCTCTCTCTCTCTCTCTCTCTCTCTCTCTCTCTCTCTCTCTCTCTCTCTCTCTCTCTCTCTCTCTCTCTCTCTCTCTCTGTCCCTCTTTCCTCCTCTCCCAGGTCTATCACTCTCCTCTTCCTCCTCTCTCTTTCTCAATATATGTTTATCTTTCTTCATATCTTTCCCCCTCTTTCTGTAACTTCCTTTATCCTCTCTCTTTCTCTCTCTGTCTCTCTTTCTCTTCTGTCTGTCTGTCTCTCTCTCTTTCTCGTTAAAAGATAGGAGTGGAGAAAGGAACACAGGTGCCATGAGCCATCCATAGGGGTTTCCATCAGGGAGTAGCAGGGGCAGAGCAGAGGGGAGGAGAGAGAGTTATTGATGTTTCCCTCTTCAACCATTTGACTCCCTCACTCCTCTCACTGCTCAGGGTTACAAGTTCAGAGAGAGAGGGAGCGAGTAAGAGAGAGAGTAAGAGAGAGAGAGAGAGAGAGAGAGAGCGAGAGAGAGAGAGAGAGTAAGAGAGAGAGAGAGAGAGAGAGAGCGAGAGTTAGAGAGAGAGAGAGAGAGATAGAGGATGAGAGTGAGAGAGAGGAGGGGCCAGTGTTTATGTTTGATGTGACCTATGTTTGTTTTTCCACTTCTTCTCTCTCTCTCTCTCTCTTACTCTCTCTCTCTCTCTCTCTCTCTCTCTCTCTCTCTCTCTCCCCTCTCCCTCTCCCTCTTCCTCTCCCTCTCCCTCTCCCTCTCCCTCTCTCTCTCTCTCCCTCTCCCTCTCCCTCTCCCTCTCTCTCTCTCTTCTCTCTCTCTCTCTCTCTCTCGCCCTCCCTCCCTCCCTCCCTCCCTCCCTCACTCCCTCTCTCTCGCTCTCTTCCTCCCTCCCTTTCTCTCCTTCCATCACGAGTGGTTTGGAGATTTATGTCTGTGTATAGCGATGGAGGAGGGAGGAGGGTGGAAAGAGTGGAATGCAGAAGCTGAGATAAAACATTTGACATTTGATAAACAAAACAAACCTGGTCTAAAGAGATCCACTGCTAAGTTAGACCACTGTACGTCCATATTAACAGCAGATCTCAGACCACTGTACATCCACATTAATATAATATCTTAGACCACTGTACGTCCATATTAACAGCAGAGCTTCGACCACTGTACGTCCATATTAACAGCAGATCTCAGACCAGTGTAGTCTATATTAACAGCAGATCTCAGACCACTGTACATCCACATTAATATAATATCTTAGACCACTGTTCGTCTATATTAACAGCAGATCTTAGACCACTGGACATCCACATTAATATAATATCTTAGACCACTGTTCGTCCATATTAACAGCAGATCTTAGACCACTGTACGTCCATATTAACAGCAGATCTTAGACCACTGTACGTCCATATTAACAGCAGAGCTTCGACCACTGTACGTCCATATTAACAGCAGAGCTTCGACCACTGTACGTCCATATTAACAGCAGAGCTTCGACCACTGTACGTCCATATTAACAGCAGAGCTTCGACCACTGTACGTCCATATTAACAGCAGATCTCAGACCAGTGTAGTCTATATTAACAGCAGATCTTAGACTCTGTACGTCCATATTAACAGCAGATCTCAGACCAGTGTAGTCCATATTAACAGCAGATCTTAGACCCTGTACATCCATATTAACAGCAGATCTCAGACCAGTGTAGTCTATATTAACAGCAGATCTTAGACCCTGTACGTCCATATTAACAGCAGATCTCAGACCAGTGTAGTCCATATTAACAGCAGATCTTAGACCCTGTACGTCCATATTAACAGCAGATCTCAGACCAGTGTAGTCCATATTATGACAGCAGATATGTTCTTTGGCATTTTGTTTGCAGTATACAAGACCAAGACGGAACAACAATTCAGAGATTTTAGCTCAGAAACATGTTCCACATCTGCATCCCTTTATTTGTTGTGGCCTTTTCTGTTTTGGTGATGCCATTTGTATTGATTTTGAACATGACCAAGACCAACTTATAAACCTGTGACCCACCCCCCCCCCCCCTAGCTTTACCAACCCATTACCAACTAAATGGTACCAGTGTCTTTATCTAACCCTCCTGCCCCCCTCCATTACTACCAGGCCGTAGTATTAACATGAGCGTATCGTCCCTCCAGGCCATGGTTGAGACGGTGAACAACTTGCTCCAGCCCAGGGCCCAGGCAGCGTGGAGACAGTTGCCCACAGGGGAGCAGCTTCGCTGGGCTACCACCCTGCTAGACACGGTGGAGGCTGGAGCTTTCATGCTGGCTGATAACCTGCTGAAGACGGACACTGTACAGGAGATCACCGACAACATCCGTGAGTAGATCACTGCTGTCGTGAAGTGATGTTATTGTGAAGACGGACACTGTACCGAACACTACCGACAACATCCGTCACTAATTCATGAATTATTCTTTATTTGATCTGTTGAGACCTGGCTAAGAGAGCATGACTAGAGGAATCATTCATGTTTGTCAGAAAAAGTTTGAATCCTAACTTGAGAACTTCAAGTGTCAAATAAACAATTCATGTATATTAGATGTAATTATTAAACAATTAATTCAGTAGGTAGTTATCCCTACACTCTTATAAAGAAGGGTTCCAAAAGGGTTCTTCGACTGTCCCCGTAGGAGAAACCTTTTTAGTTCCAGTTAGAACCCTTTCCACAGAGGGTTCTACATGGAACTCAAAAGGGTTCTACTTGGAACTAAAAGGATTCTACCTGGAACCAAAAAACATTCTTCAAAGGTTTCTCCTAAAGGGACAACCGAAGAACCCTTTTAGGTTCTAGATAGCACCTTTTTTTTCTAAGAGTGTAGATGGCATTGAACTTGCAATCTTTGGCTCTTAATTCATTTTAGTCGAAAGCAGAGTAATTATATACCCTACATGAGTTTACAGCACTCTGGTCAATATCATGCATGTGAATAATATCATACATGTGAATAATATCATACATGTGAATAATATCATGCATGTGAATAATATCATACATGTGAATAATATCATGCATGTGAATAATATCATGCATGTGAATAATATCATGCATGTGAATAATATCATGCATGTGAATAATATCATACATGCGTGTAAGTGGGGCAGAATAATACTATCACTTAAATGCTTGGAGGGAAATAGGGGAGAGGGAGGGAGGGGAGGGAGAGAGACAGGGAGGGGGGAGAGAGAGAGGGGGAGGGCGTGGGGGGAGAGACAGGGAGGGGAGGGAGAGAAACAGGGAGGGGGGAGAGAGAGACAGGGAGGGGTGGGGGAGAGAAACAGGGAGGGGGGAGAGAGAGACAGGGAGGGGTGGGGGGAGAGAGACAGGGAGGGGGAGGGAGAGAGACAGGGAGGGGGAGAGAGAGAGAGAGGGGAGGGGTGGGGGCAGGGAGGGGGAGGGAGAGAGAGGGTGGGGGAGAAACAGGGAGGGGGGAGAGAGAGAGAGAGAGAGAGAGAGAGGAGGGATAGAGAGAGAGAGAGAGAGAGAGAGAGAGAGAGAGAGAGAGAGGGAGAGGAGGGGTTGGGGGAGAGACAGGGAGGGGGAGTAAAAGAAGGATAGAGAATGTGGGAGGAGAGGGAGAAAAAGAGGAGAAGGATAGGAGAGGGAGAGAGAGAACGAGAAAGAGAGAGGTGAACATACAGTCCCTTCAGAAAGTATATATATATATATATATATATTTTTTTTATTTTATTTTTTTTTGTCATTTAGCAGACGCTCTTATCCAGAGCGACTTACAGGAGCAATTAGGGTTAAGTGCCTTGCTCAAGGGCACATCGACAGATTTTTCACCTAGTTGGCTCGGGGATTAGAACCAGCGACCATTCGGTTACTGGCACAACGCTCTTACCCACTAAGCTACCTGCCGCCCTTCACACCCTTCACACCCCTTGAATTTTTTCACGTTTTGTTGTGTTACAGTCTGAATATAAAATGGATTAAATCGAGATTTTGTGTCACTGATCTACACTCAATACCCCATAATGTCAAAGTGGAATTATGTTTTTAGAAACGTTTACAAATTAATACAAAATGAAAAGCTGAAATGTATTGAGTCGATAATTATTCAACCAATTTGTTATGGCAAGCCTAAATAAGTTCTGGAGTAAAAATGTGCTTAACAAGTCACAAAATAAGTTGCATGGACTCACTCTGTGTGCAATAATAGTGTTTAACATGATTTTTAAATAACTACCCCATCTCTGTACCCCACACATACAATTATATGTAAGGTCCCTCAGTCAAGCAATGAATTTCAAGCACAGATTCAACCACAAAGACCAGGGAGGTTTTCCAATGGTTCGCAAAGAAGGGCACCTATTGGTAGATAAATAAATGATCATAAAAACAGACATAGAATATCCCTTTGTGCGTGGTGAAGTTATTAATTACACTTTGGATGCTGTAGCAGTCACTACAAAGATACAGGAGCCTTCCTAACTCAGTTGCCGGAGAGGAAGGAAACCGCTCAGGGATTTCACCATGAGGCTAATGGTGATTTTAAAACAGTTACAGAGTTTAATAGTTGGTAGAGCACGGCGCTTGTAACGCCAAGGTAGTGGGTTCGATCCCCGGGACCACCCATACACAAAAATGTATGCACGCATGACTGTAAGTCGCTTTGGATAAAAGCGTCTGCTAAATGGCATATTATTATTATTATTATTATTATTATTATTATTATTATTATTATTATTATAGCTGTGAAAGGAGATAACTGAGGCTGGATCAACAACATTGTAGTCACTCCACAACACTAACATAAATGACAGCGTGAAAATAAGGAAGCCTGTAGAAAATAAAAAATATTCTAAAACATGCATCCTGTTTGCAATAAGGCACTAAAGTAATACTGCAAAAAAAATGTGGCAAAGAAATTAACTTTTTGTCCTGAATACAAAGTGTTATATTTAGGGCCAATCCAACACAACACATCACTGAGTACCACTCTTCATATTTTTAAGCATGGTGGTGGCTGCATCATGTCATGGGTATGGTTGTCATCGGCAAGAACTAGGGAGTTTTTTAGGATAAAATGGAATGGAATAGAGCTAAGCACAGGCAAAATCCTAGAAGAAAACTTGTTTCAGTCTGCTTTCCAACAGACACTGGGAGACAAATTCACCTTTCAGCAGGACAATTACCTAAAACACAAGGCCAAATACACACTGGAGTTGCTTGCCAAGATGACATTGAATGTTCCTGAGTGGCCTAGTTACAGTTTTGACTTAAGAAACTATGGCAAGACTTGAAAATGGCTGTCTAGCGATGTTCAACAATCAACTTGACAGAGCTTTAATATTTTTTTCATGAAATAATGGGCAAATATTGTACAATCCAAGTGTACAAAGCTCTTAGAGACTTACCCAGAAAGACTCACAGCTGTAATCACTGCCAAAGTTGATTCTAACATGTATTGAGCCAGGGGTGTGAATATTATGTAGATGAGGTCCAGGGGTGTGAATACTTATGTAGATGAGGTATTTCTGTATTTCATTTTCAAAAGATTTGCAAAAATAAATAAAAACATGTTTTCACTTTGTCATTATGGGGTATTGTGTAATCCATTTTGTATTCAGGCTGTAACACAACAAAATGTGGAATAAGTCAAGGGGTATGAATACTTATTTCTGAAGGCGCTGTATATGGACAGGGAGGACCAGATCCTAGATAAACACTTTAAAGTGCTTTTTTAAAAATAAGGGTTCTGAGCTATGTACTGCTCATCGGGAGAGCAGTCCAACAGCAGTCTATATGGAAAACCTACAGCATATCTACTTTAATATAGTTCTATAGTATAGAAATGGCATAACCAGAACAGACACACACACACACACATATACATTCTCAGATTGTCCAGAATGCATCAGTAGGGTGTACATGCCTAACCCAGTGATATAGTAGTCATTACAACGCTCCCTCCTCCTGAAACACAATAGTTATCATCAAACACACAAGCACTTTATCCCATCATCACATCTCTATTTATACCCTGTTTATACCAGCTCCCTGGTGGTTTGTCATTACACAATATCCTCCATTCTACTGAGACCTGTGTGTGTGTGTGTGTGTGTGTTTCATTGTGTTAGTGTGTAGTCGTACTGCAGACAGTTTTCTTCTGTTTTCCTCTCATCCTCTTGGAAGGGTGGAACGGGGTTTAGAGAGGAGGGAGAGACGGAGGGAGGGAGGGAGGGAGAGAGGGAGGGAGAGAGGGAAGGAAGGAAGGAAGGAAGGATGAGGAGATGAAAGGTGTCATCAGAATCACCTTTATATAAGTACATTTATCCATACCCAGAATGCCTTAGTGAGAAGGTGCTGCCTTAGTGAGAAGGTGCTGCCTTAGTGAGAAGGTGCTGCCTTAGTGAGATGTGCTGCCTTGGTGAGAAGGTGCTGCCTTAGTGAGAAGGTGCTGCCTTGGTGAGAAGGTGCTGCCTTGGTGAGAAGGTGCTGCCTTAGTGAGAAGGTGCTGCCTTAGTGAGATGTGCTGCCTTAGTGAGATGTGCTGCCTTAGTGAGACGGTGCTGCCTTAGTGAGACGGTGCTGCCTTAGTGAAAAGGTGCTGCCTTAGTGAGATGTGCTGCCTTAGTGAGAAGGTGCTGCCTTAGTGAGATGTGCTGCCTTAGTGAGACGGTGCTGCCTTAGTGAAAAGGTGCTGCCTTAGTGAGATGTGCTGCCTTAGTGAGACGGTGCTGCCTTAGTGAGAAGGTGCTGCCATAGTGAGATGTGCTGCCTTAGTGAGAAGGTGCTGCCTTAGTGAGACGTTGCTGCCTTAGTGAGAAGGTGCTGCCTTAGTGAGAAGGTGCTGCCTTAGTGAGAAGGTGCTGCCTTAGTGAGAAGGTGCTGCCTTGGTGAGAAGGTGCTGCCATAGTGAGAAGGTGCTGCCTTAGTGAGATGTGCTGCCATAGTGAGAAGGTGCTGCCTTAGTGAGAAGGTAATGCCTTGGTAGGAAGGTGCTGCCTTGGTGAGAAGGTGCTGCCTTGGTGAGAAGGTGCTGCCTTGGTGAGAAGATGCTGGCAGCAATAGACAATTTACAAACAGAATACAGACACAATATCACATAGACATCATACAGAATATACAATATCAGAACAGTAAACATAAAACATACTACTAGGATGATTACAGTGGCATATAGACTGATTACAGTGGAGTATAGGCTGATTACAGTGGAGTATAGGCTGATTACAGTGGAGTATAGGCTGATTACAGTGGAGTATAGGCTGATTACAGTGGAGTATAGACTGATTACAGTGGAGTATAGACTGATTACAGTGGAGTATAGACTGATTACAGTGGAGTATAGGCTGATTACAGCGGAGTATAGACTGATTACAGTGGAGTATAGACTGATTATAGTGGAGTATAGACTGATTACAGTGGAGTATAGACTGATTACAGTGGAGTATAGACTGATTACAGTGGAGTATAGGCTGATTACAGTGGAGTATAGGCTGATTACAGTGGAGTATAGGGTGATTACAGTGGAGTATAGGCTGATTACAGTGGAGTATAGGCTGATTACAGTGGAGTATAGGCTGATTACAGTGGAGTATAGACTGATTACAGTGGAGTATAGGCTGATTACAGTGGAGTATAGACTGATTACAGTGGGGTATAGACTGATTACAGTGGAGTATAGACTGATTACAGTGGAGTATAGGCTGATTACAGTGGAGTATAGGCTGATTACAGTGGAGTATAGACTGATTACAGTGGAGTATAGACTGATTATAGTGGAGTATAGACTGATTATAGTGGAGTATAGACTGATTACAGTGGAGTATAGGGGGATTACAGTGGAGTATAGGCTGATTACAGTGGAGTATAGGCTGATTACAGTGGAGTATAGGCTGATTACAGTGGAGTATAGACTGATTATAGTGGAGTATAGACTGATTATAGTGGAGTATAGACTGATTACAGTGGAGTATAGACTGATTACAGTGGAGTATACACTGATTACAGTGGAGTATAGGGTGATTACAGTGGAGTATAGACTGATTACAGTGGGGTATAGACTGATTACAGTGGAGTATAGGCTGATTACAGTGGAGTATAGGCTGATTACAGTGGAGTATAGGCTGATTAAAGTGGAGTATAGACTGATTACA
>NC_059203.1:62561954-62566954 GCF_020615455.1 Coregonus clupeaformis | reverse complement strand
GCCAGACTGTGTTCAGGAGGTGTGGAAATGTGTCCTGTAGGCTGGATCATGTTGTTGTGCTACTGATTGTATTGTATGTTATAATGTTGTATTGATGTCTGCTGCTGCCCTGGCCAGGTCTCCCTTGCAAAAGAGACTCTGTGTCTCAGTGGGAATAGTTTCTAGTGATTCAAATATGGTGGATAGAAGTCAAGTGGTATTGCTATTTCCCTTTGGGTCACGTCTGAAGATAGTGGGGCCTTGGTCTCCCATCTCTTCCATTTTCCCCTCCCTCTTTCTCAACTCCTCCTCTCTGTTCTATTTCTGAATGACCGGTCTGACGGACCAGTGAGTCTCAGACAGGAATGGGGGGGATGATGTGCAGGAAAGTGTGAAACTATGACATCAAAACAAGAGGGAGAGATGATAATCATAGGAAAAAGAGAGAGGGAGGGAGGGAGGGAGAGAGAGAGAGAGAGAGGGGGAGAGAGAGAGAGAGAGAGAGAGAGAGAGAGAGAGAGAGAGAGAGAGAGAGAGAGAGAGAGAGAGAGAGAGAGAGAGAGAGAGAGAGAGGGAGATTCAACAGCTCAGGGTGGAGATGAAACGTTCATTGCTCAAAGACATAATTTTATCGCCAGACCCGGCGGAAGAGAAGATCAAATTAAATGTTTTTTTCTCTCCATTGTCCTGAGTACTAAGAGACTGTACTGTACCATTCCTGGGAGTAGAGATGATAGAGGGATTGGAGGAGAGGAGAAGAAAGGTATAGAGGAGAGGAGAGGAGAGGAGAGGAGAGGAGAGGAGAGGAGAGGAGAGGAGAGGAGAGGAGAGGAGAGGAGAGGAGAGGAGAGGAGAGAAGAGGAGAGGAGAGGAGAGGAGAGGAGAGGAGAGGAGAGGAGAGGAGAGGAGAGGAGAGGAGGGGAGGGGAGAGTGGGGGGGATGTGATGTGATGTGCATGCAGCCATGATAACTAGCTCTGTTCTGCCTGGAGATTCTGCCAAGCGGAAAGTAAAGAGAATTTCGTGTGTGCGCTTGTGAATGTGTGTGTGTTAGAATTGATTGTCTCTGGCAAACAATTTATCCCGACATTAGAGTTCTCAAGGCCAGATCACATGTATCTTGTTAGACTAGAGGAAGAGGCCTCGGTGGAGTGTGTGCGTGTGTACGTGCGTGTGTACGTGTGTGTGTGCATGCGTGTGTACGTGTGTGTGTGTTGAAAGAGAGAGATTTCTCTCAGTCTTCATAACAGACAATAGGTTCTAGTCCTGGAAGAGTTTAACCATCTACAGCCCTCTACAGCCCCACCTAGAATTGTTTATTAGATCAAGAAACTAATTTTAAACCTTAAAGCAATGTGCAAATTACCATCGTCAGCTGAAGGACACACACACACACACACACACACACACACACACACACACACACAGCTGAAGGATACGATGCTAAGGTATAATTAGACCCTAATGAGAAAACAAGAGATAATCCCTTACACACACACACACCCACACACACACACACACACACACACACACACACACACCCACCCATAACCACGCTTCCTCTAACGAACCTAGTAAATGAAACAGTTCCTCCTTTGTCCAAGGCTGACTCTGATCTATCTAAGAGAAATGCACCTCATCCACCACCAATGTGTAGCAGTGGTGATAACTGGGATCTCTGTGTTTTCTCTAGCTGATCTCTCTGTGTCTTCCTGACAGAGTTGGAGGTGGCGAGGTTGAGTACGGAGGGGAATCTGGCTGACCTAACCTTCCCCCAGTCTGAACTACATGGGAACTCCATACAGCTGTCTGCAAGCACTCTCAAACAGCATGGGAAGAATGGTACTCTCTCTCTCTCTATGTGTTCATGTCTCTCTCTCTTTCTCTCTCTCTCTCTCTCTCTCTCTCTCTCTCTCTCTCTCTCTCACTCTCTCTCTCTCTCTCTCTCTCTCTCTCTCTCTCTCTCTCTCTCTCTCTCTCTCTCTCTCTCTCTCTCTCTCTCTCTTGTACATTGCTCTTTGGTGTGTTTCTCTACTCTACTGTATTCTAATCTGCTCTATTCTATTCTACTATATTCTACTCTATACTACTCTACTCTACACTACTCTACTCTACTCTACTCTACTCTATTCTACTCTACTCTACTCTACTCTACACTACTCTACTCTACTCTACTCTACTCTACTCTACTCTACTCTACTCTACTCTATTCTACTATACTCTACTCTACTCTATTCTACTCTACTCTACTCTACACTACTCTACTCTACTCTACTCTACTCTACTCTACACTACTCTACTCTATTCTACTCTACTCTACTCTACTCTACTCTATTCTACTATACTCTACTCTACTCTACTCTACTCTACTCTACTCTATTCTACTCTACTGAGATACATATTATGACTCTACAATTGAAACATTAAACTCATCCTCATATCTCTCCCTGTGTATCTATTCTCCTCAGGTGAACATCATATCATGTAAAACAATAGTCCTTCAGTTAAAAACACTCCTCATAGTCCCACTTTAGAGAGACGTTTCAATTCATTTCTGACATTATTGTCTGACATTAAGAACACATCATTTACACCCCACGTTTACCCATTACCCAGTTGGTCTCAACAGTTTACTGTGTGTTTGCAAGTCATTCTATCCTATCCTATTCTATCCTATCCTATTATATCCTATCCTATCCTATCCTATTATATCCTATCCTATCCTATTCTATCCTATCCTATCCTATTATATCCTATCCTATCCTATCCTATTATATCCTATCCTATCCTATTCTATCCTATCCTATCCTATTATATCCTATCCTATTATATCCTATCCTATCCTATCCTATTATATCCTATCCTATCCTATCCTATCCTATCCTATTCTTTCCTATCCCACACCTCTCAGATGACATACAAATGACTGGCAATTGATATATCACAGTTTTCAAATCAAGCACTTGTCTTGTTCCTATACCTCACTGTATTTAGTTTTTAAATTAAACTTCTCCTAATATCTCACTGAAGGTTAAAAAACGTGTCCTAATATCTCCCTGGAGGTCTAATCACTTGTCCCAATATCTCCCTGAAGGTCTAATTACTTGTCCTAATATCTCCCTGAAGGTCTAAACACTTGTCCTAATATCTCCCTGAATGTCTAATCACTTGTCCTAATATCTCCCTGAAGGTCTAAGCACTTGTCCTAATATCTCCCTGAAGGTCTTATTACTTGTCCTAATATCTCCCTGAAGGTCTAAGTACTTGTCCTAATATCTCCCTGAAGGTGTTATTACTTGTCCTAATATCTCCCTGAATGTCTAAACACTTGTCCTAATATCTCCCTGAAGGTCTAACACTTGTCCTAATATCTCCCTGAATGTCTAAACACTTGTCCTAATATCTCCCTGAATGTCTAAACACTTGTCCTAATATATCCCTGAATGTCTAAACACTTGTCCTAATATCTCCCTGAAGGTCTAATTACTTGTCCTAATATCTCCCTGAAGGTCTAATCACTTGTCCTAATATCTCCCTGAAGGTCTAACACTTGTCCTAATATCTCCCTGAATGTCTAATCACTTGTCCTAATATCTCCCTGAAGGTCTAATCACTTGTCCTAATATCTCCCTGAAGGTCTAACACTTGTCCTAATATCTCCCTGAATGTCTAATCACTTGTCCTAATATCTCCCTGAAGGTCTAATCACTTGTCCTAATATCTCCCTGAAGGTCTAATCACTTGTCCTAATATCTCCCTGAAGGTCTAATTACTTGTCCTAATATCTTTCTGAAGGTCTAAACACTTGTCCTAATATATTTATGAAGGTCTAATCACTTGTCCTAATATCTCCCTGAAGGTCTAATCACTTGTCCTAATATCTCCCTGAAGGTCTAACACTTGTCCTAATATCTCCCTGAATGTCTAAACACTTGTCCTAATATATCCCTGAATGTCTAAACACTTGTCCTAATATCTCCCTGAAGGTCTAATTACTTGTCCTAATATCTTTCTGAAGGTCTAATCACTTGTCCTAATATATTTATGAAGGTCTAACACCTGTCCTAATATCTCCCTGAAGGTCTAACCACTTGTCCTAATATCTTTCTGAAGGTCTAACCACTTGTCCTAATATCTCCCTGAAGGTCTAATCACTTGTCCTAATATCTCCCTGAATGTCTAATCACTTGTCCTAATATCTCCCTGAAGTTCTAACCACCTGTCCTAATATCTCCCTGAATGTATTCCAAACCAGTGACATTGTACTGTCTTCCGTCCCCCCAACAGGTGAGATCCGCATGGCGTTTGTCCTCTACAGGAACCTGGGCTCCTACCTGTCTACAGAGAATGCCAGCGTTGGTCTGGGCAGTGAGGCTGTCTACCCTAACTACTCTGTCATAGTCAACTCTCCTGTTATTACTGCCTCTATCAACAAGGAGAGCAACAAGGTCTATCTGTCTGAACCGGTGGTCTTCACTGTCAAACACCTGCAGGTATGTGTACCAGAAATACACACAGCTTATACACACACACACATACATTAACAACAAGGTCTATCTGTCTGAACCGGTGGTCTTCACTGTCAAACACCTACAGGTATGTGTACCAGAAATACACACAGCTTATACACACACACCATAACACACACACACACACACACACACACACACACACACACACACACACACACACACACACACACACACACACACACACACACACACATACATTAACAACAAGGTCTATCTGTCTGAACCGGTGGTCTTCACTGTCAAACACCTACAGGTATGTGTACCAGAAATACACACAGCTTATACACACACACCATAACACACACACACACACACCATAACACACACACACCATAACACACACACATACATTAACAACCAGGTTTCCCTGTCTGAACCAGTGGGCTTCACTGTGAAACAGCTACAGGTAGGCAGAGGGGTTATACACGCTAACGGACTCATTTCAATACCACCGTTTTGTCCTCTTACTGGGATAAATAGTATGGATGCA
>NC_059203.1:62554454-62556954 GCF_020615455.1 Coregonus clupeaformis | reverse complement strand
TATTGTATTGTATTGTATTGTATTGTATAATATTGTATAGTAGTAAACTCAGCAAAAAAAGAAACGTCCTCTCACTGTCAACTGCGTTTATTTTCAGAAATATTTGTATGAACATAACAAGATTCAACAACTGAGACATAAACTGAACAAGTTCCACAGACATGTGACTAACAGAAATTGAGGGGGGGTCAAAATCAAAAGTAACAGTCAGTATCTGGTGTGGCCACCAGCTGCAATAAGTACTGCAGTGCATCTCCTCCTCATGGCCTGGATCAGATTTGCCAGTTCTTGCGGTGAGATGTTACCCCACTCTTCCATCAAGGCACCTGCAAGTTCCCGGACATTTCTGGGGGGAATGGCCCTAGACCTCACTCTCCGATCCAACAGGTCCCAGACGTGCTCAATGGGATTGAGATCCAGATTCTTCGCTGGCCATGGCATAACACTGACATTCCTGTCTTGCAGGAAATCACGCACAGAACGAGCAGTATGGCTGGTGGCATTGTCATGCTGGAGGGTCATGTAAGGATGATTCTGCAGGAAGGGTACCACATGAGGGAGGAGGATGCCTTCCCTGTAACGCACAGCGTTGAGATTGCCTGCAATGACAACAAGCTTAGTCCGATGATGCTGTGACACACCACCCCAGACCATGACGCACCCTCCACCTCCAAATCGATCCCGCTCCAGAGTACAGGCCTCGGTGTAACGCTCATTCCTTCGACGATAAACGTGAATCCGACCATCACCCCTGGTGAGACAAAACTGTGACTCGTCAGTGAAGAGCACTTTTTGCCAGTCCTGTCTGGTCCAGCGACGGTGGGTTTGTGCCCATAGGCAACGTTGTTGCCGGTGATGTCTGGTGAGGACCTGCCTTACAATAGGCCTACAAGCCCTCAGTCCAGCCTCTCTCAGCCTATTGCGGACAGTCTGAGCACTGATGGAGGGATTGTGTGTTCCTGGTGTAACTCGGGCAGTTGTTGTTGTCATCCTGTACCTGTCCTGCAGGTGTGATGTTCGGATGTACCGATCCTGTGCAGGGGTTGTTACACGTGGTCTGCCAATGCGAGGACGATCAGCTGTCCGTCCTGTCTCCCTGTAGCGCTGTCTTAGGCATCTCACAGTACGGACTGCAATTTATTGCCCTGGCCACATGCCTAAGGCACATTCACGCAGATGAGCAGGGACCCTGGGCATCTTTCTTTTGGTGTTTTTCAGAGTCAGTAGAAAGGCCTCTTTAGTGTCCTCTAAGTTTTCATAACTGTGACCTTAATTGCCTACCGTCTGTAAGCTGTTAGTGTCTTAACGACCGTTCCACAGGTGCATGTTCATTAATTGTTTATGGTTCATTGAACAAGCATGGGAAACAGTGTTTAAACCCTTTACAATGAAGATCTGTGAAGTTATTTGGATTTTCATGAATTATCTTCGAAAGACAGGGTCCTGAAAAAGAGACATTTCTTTTTTTGCTGAGTTTATATTATAGTATATTATTGTATGGTATAGTGAAGTATAGTAGAGTATTGTATAGTGAAGTATAGTAGAGTATTGGATAGGATTGTTAAATGGTTCACATGCTCTCTGATACTCTGAAGGCCTTTGTGGGCCATTGGGGCCTTCGCACGCACGCACTCACACACACACACACACACACACACACACACACACACACACACACACGCACGCGGGGCAGCATTTAACCGTCAGGCAACACCAAGCGGGATTCCACATGAGATCAATATTTGATAAAATAACCATAATTTAAATATGAGGTTCTAGAGTGATCATTTAAACATGAGATTCAGAACGCCAAGTAGTGTTTTATCAATATATATTCCAGTTTAGCTCAACTCAACAAAGACCTGTAAATACAAGACTGTACAATAGGGCAAGGTGGAACACAACTGTGCCCACATAGAAAAGCCATCCCACCCAATCCTAACCTTTGTCACTCGGTATGAAATCTCAGATGCGTCGTCTGTAGCTGTAGCAATGCTAGCTATAGCCCGTTCTACTGTGACAGCGTGTTCTCTGAGACTGAGGAAGTGTCACCCCCAATTATGGACGTTGTTAATGTTGTTGTGAACGTGGGTTTGCTGCACAAACTCCTACTATTCTAAAAAGTGACACTGGCTCAACGCAGAGCCGGAATGACTGGCCAGTCGCACTGAGTCCCATTCAGGGGCCCATTATAAAAGGTGAAACTTGCCCGGGATGACTGGCCAGTCGCACTGAGTCTAATTCAGGGCCCATTATAAAAGGTGACACTGGCTCTGCTAGAGCCGTTATGGAGGTCACAGTGGCTCAGCCCAGACCCATAATGTAGCTATGTCTAATGTGGCAGAAATTGGAAGATTAATAATTCAACTAACAGGTCATGAATCAGTCGGCCATTTAAACCAGCTTAACACACACACTCACATAAACTCATCTGACCTCAGTGGAGCTCCCTTGTGTTGTGATGAATTGATGAGTAAAGATATTCAGGGTTATTTAATTT
>NC_059203.1:62544454-62546954 GCF_020615455.1 Coregonus clupeaformis | reverse complement strand
ATGGTGGAAAATAAGTATTTGGTCAATAACAAAAGTTTCTCAATACTTTGTTATATACCCTTTGTTGGCAATGACACCGGTCAAACGTTTTCTGTAAGTCTTCACAAGGTTTTCACACACTGTTGCTGGTATTTTGGCCCATTCCTCCATGCAGATCTCCTCTAGAGCAGTGATGTTTTGGGGCTGTGGTTGTTCAACACGGACTTACAACTCCCTCCAAAGATTTTCTATGGGGTTGAGATCTGGAGACTGGCTAGGCCACTCCAGGACCTTGAAATGCTTCTTACGAAGCCACTCCTTCGTTGCCCGGGCGGTGTGTTTGGGATCATTGTCATGCTGAAAGACCCAGCCACATTTCATCTTCAATGCCCTTGCTGATGGAAGGAGGTTTTCACTCAAAATCTCATGATACATGGCCCCATTCATTCTTTCCTTTACACGGATCAGTCGTCCTGGTCCCTTTGCAGAAAAACAACCCCAAAGCATGATGTTTCCACCCCCATGCTTCACAGTAGGTATGGTGTTCTTTGGATGCAACTCAGCATTCTTTGTCCTCCAAACACGACGAGTTGACCTCTTCTGGATCATCCAAATGCACTCTAGCAAACTTCAGACGGGCCTGGACATGTACTGGCTTAAGCAGGGGGACACGTCTGGCACTGCAGGATTTGAGTCCCTGGCGGCGTAGTGTGTTACTGATGGTAGGCTTTGTTACTTTGGTCCCAGCTCTCTGCAGGTCATTCACTAGGTCCCCCTGTGTGGTTCTGGGATTTTTGCTCACCGTTCTTGTGATCATTTTGACCCCACGGGTGAGATCTTACGTGGAGCCCCAGATCGAGGGAGATTATCAGTGGTCTTGTATGTCTTCCATTTCCTAATAATTGCTCCCACAGTTGATTTCTTCAAACCAAGCTGCTTACCTATTGCAGATTCAGTCTTCCCAGCCTGGTGCAGGTCTACAATTTTGTTTCTGGTGTCCTTTGACAGCTCTTTGGTCTTGGCCATAGTGGAGTTTGGAGTGTGACTGTTTGAGGTTGTGGACAGGTGTCTTTTATACTGATAACAAGTTCAAACAGGTGCCATTAATACAGGTAACGAGTGGAGGACAGAGGAGCCTCTTAAAGAATAAGTTACAGGTCTGTGAGAGCCAGAAATCTTGCTTGTTTGTAGGTGACCAAATACTTATTTTCCACCATAATTTGCAAATAAATTCATTAAAAATCCTACAATGTGATTTTCTGGATTATTTTTTCTCAATTTGTCTGTCATAGTTGACGTGTACCTATGATGAAAATTACAGGCCTCTCTCATCTTTTTAAGTGGGAGAACTTGCACAATTGGTGGCTGACTAAATACTTTTTTTCCCCACTGTATGTTGATTCCTCATCATCATACTTTAGCCTCATCTGTTATTCTTTATTTCTTCCTTTCAGTTTGTTTCTTTTTTATTTCAGCCATCATTCTTGTCTTTGTGTGGATTGGCTCTGGTAAGGCCACTGTCCAATCAGAATGCTTGTCTTGACTCAACGGACATTCTGATTGGTTCTCGTCACCTTGTTCGTCTGTCTGTAGATGTGTAGCACCCGCCTACTACACTGCATTTAACTAGACCTCTCAACCACACCTGACTTAGCTGTGTTGACCTTGTCAAAAGACTTGTGAATATCAGTGTTAACCCTTTAAATCCTTTGTTCATGTGTGATGTGATCAGTAGAAGTGTGAACTGTGGCGTTATGAGGATTGGGGCAGGAGTGGAATAGGGAGAATGGAGAGAGACAATGGGAAGAGATGACTGAAGTAGAGAGATTTGGGGGATAGAGGGATGGGGAGATAAAGATGGGTTGAGGAAAGGAGAGGAGAGGAGAGGGGGAGAGAAAGATGGGTTGAGGAGAGGAGAGGAGAGGGGGAGAGAAAGATGGGTTGAGGAGAGGAGAGGAGAGGGGAGAGAAAGATGGGTTGAGGAGAGGAGAGGAGAGGGGAGAGAAAGATGGGTTGAGGAGAGGAGAGGAGAGGGGAGAGAAAGATGGGTTGATGAGAGGAGAGGAGAGGGGAGAGAAAGATGGGTTGAGGAGAGGAGAGGGGAGAGAAAGATGGGTTGAGGAGAGGAGAGGGAGAGAGAGAGAAAGATGTGTTGATGGAGAGGAGAGGAGAGGGGGAGAGAAAGATGGGTTGAGGAGAGGAGAGGAGAGGGGAGAGAAAGATGGGTTGAGGAGAGGAGAGGGAGAGAGAAATATGTGTTGATGGAGAGGAGAGGAGAGGGGGAGAGAAAGATGGGTTGAGGAGAGGAGAGGAGAGGGGGAGAGAAAGATGGGTTGAGGAGAGGAGAGAGGAGAGAAAGATGGGTTGAGGAGAGGAGAGGAGAGGAGAGGAGAGGAGAGGAGAGAGAAAGATGGGTTGAGGAGAGGAGAGGAGAGGGGAGAGAAAGATGGATTGAGGGAGAAGAGAGGAGAGAGGGAGAGAAAGATGGGTTGAGGGAGAGGAGAGGGAGAGAGAAAGATGG
>NC_059203.1:62536954-62541954 GCF_020615455.1 Coregonus clupeaformis | reverse complement strand
ACACACACACACACACACACACACACACACACTCACACACACACACACACACACACACACACACACTCACACACACACACACACACTCTCACACACACTCTCACACACACACACACACTCAAACACACACACACTCCCACCACGATAACCACATTTCTAAGCCAAAGTTCAAGCCTTTGTATAAACATGAGGGTGTTGACTCTAGCTGTACATGTGGTATCAATAGAATAATGTGCTGTATGTCATCTGTTCTGACATGTTGTTGGATGTTATTCCACAGGACACCTTGAGGAATGTAAAGCAGGCTCACACATCACAAATACTCACAAAGTGTTGTCCAACAAATGCCTGAACACAATCCAATATTATTCTCACACACTGTTGACATCTAGAGAGGAGGAGTGGGATGGAGGATGGACTAGAGGGGGTTAGGGGGGTTTAGATGGTTGACAGCTAGAGAGGAGGAGTGGGATGGATGATGGACTAGAGGGGGTTAGGGGGGTTTAGATGGTTGACAGCTAGAGAGGAGGAGTGGGATGGAGGATGGACTAGAGGGGGTTAGGGGGTGTTTAGATGGTTGACAGCTAGAGAGGAGGAGTGGGATGGAGGATGGACTAGAGGGGGTTAGGGGGGTGTAGATGGTTGACAGCTAGAGAGGAGGAGTGGGATGGAGGATGGACTAGAGGGGGTTAGGGGGATTTAGATGGTTGACAGCTAGAGAGGAGGAGTGGGATGGAGGATGGACTAGAGGGGGTTAGGGGGGTGTAGATGGTTGACAGCTAGAGAGGAGGAGTGGGATGGATGATGGACTAGAGGGGGGTTAGGGGGATTTAGATGGTTGACAGCTAGAGAGGAGGAGTGGGATGGAGGATGGACTAGAGGGGGTTAGGGGGAGTTTAGATGGTTGACAGCTAGAGAGGAGGAGTGGGATGGAGGATGGACTAGAGGGGGTTAGGGGGGATTTAGATGGTTGACAGCTAGAGAGGAGGAGTGGGATGGAGGATGGACTAGAGGGGGTTGGGGGGGTTAGATGGTTCTCTACACCTAAACTAATATAAGCAGGCGAACACATCAGAAATAGTTAAAAGAAATGACTAAACACCTCCTCCCACACTTTTCCACTGTTGACAGCTCCAGAATAGATGATAGAGAGGGAGGGAGGGAAAACGTTCAGTGAATCAACTTGTTAATACTCTGTCTGGGTTTTAGCCCACAGACACGCTATTGTTCTAGGTCCTCAGTGTGTGTGTGTGTGTGTGTGTGTGTGTGTGTGTGTGTGTGTGTGTGTGTGTGTGTGTGTGTGTGTGTGTGTGTGTTGGGTCATGAGATCAGGTATCTAGGGGGAAGACTCATGCAATGTTGAAGTTTTCCTTTGGCGAAGCCATCTCAATCTCTCTTGAGACTCTGGGCAATGTTTACACACACATACACACACACACACACACACACACAATCCACCCCACACACACACACACACACACACACACACACACACACACACACACACACACACACACAATCCACCCCACACACAGCTGTGAAAACAGAGCATCTATTAACATTAGCTTGATTAGGATCTACATCCAGATAAATGATCCATTACATTAGAATGACATTACAATACTCCTATATGGGTTACTCATGTATTCATTCCCCTGGGAGTGGACTGTAGTTATATACACTACATACACTATATATACAAAAGTATGTGGACATCCCCTTCAAATTAGTAGATTCGTCTATTTCAGCCACACCCGTTGCTGACAGGTGTATAAAATCGAGCACGCCGCCATGCAATCTCCATAGACAAACATTTGCAGTAGAATGGCCCATACTGAAGAGCTCAGTGTCTTTCAACGTGGCACCGTCATAGGATGCCACCTTTCCAACAAGTCAGTTCGTCAAATTTTCTGCCCTGCTAGAGCTGCCCCAGTCAGCTGTAAGGGCTGATATTGTTAAGTAGAAACGTCTAAGAGCAACAACGGCTGAGCCGTGAAGTGGTAGGCCACAGAACGGGACCCGCCGAGCGCTGAACCGCCGAGCGCTTCTTCTGTCCTCGGTTGCAACACTCACTACCGAGTTCCAAACTGCTTCCAGAGGCAGGGACCAGCTCCATATGAATGCCCATGATTTTGGAATGAGATGAGCAGGTGTCCCTATACTTCTGATCATGTAGTGTGGTATGGTAGTTAGACAGACACACCCATGCAGGTGTTAGGAACAATTCATGTGTGTTAGACACACACCCATGCAGGTGTTAGGAACAATACAGGTGTGTTAGACAGACACACCCATGCAGGTGTTAGGAAGGATACAGGTGTGTTAGACACTCACAACCATACAGGTGTTAGTAAGGATACATGTGTGTTAGACACACACCCATACAGGTGTTAGGAAGGATACAGGTGTGTTAGACACACACCCATACAGGTGTTAGGAAGGATACAGGTGTGTTAGACACACACACCCATACAGGTGTTAGGAAGGATACATGTGTGTTAGACACACACCCATACAGGTGTTAGGAAGGATACATGTGTGTTAGACACACACCCATACAGGTGTTAGGAAGGATACAGGTGTGTTAGACACACACACCCATACAGGTGTTAGGAAGGATACAGGTGTGTTAGACACACACACCCATACAGGTGTTAGGAAGGATACATGTGTGTTAGACACACACCCATACAGGTGTTAGGAAGGATACATGTGTGTTAGACACACACCCATACAGGTGTTAGGAAGGATACAGGTGTGTTAGACACACACACCCATACAGGTGTTAGGAAGGATACAGGTGTGTTAGACAAACACAGATGTTGGGACAAACATTGTGTTAAGACATAACCAAACGTTAACACACATCCACACACACAAACACACACACACACACACACACACACACACACACACACCTGAATCTTTCTTAACACCTGAATGGGTGTGAGTGTCTTACACACCTGTATCCTTCCATAACACACCTGTTTGTGTCTCCCTGTCTTCCCTCTCCAGGTGCGTAAGGAGTATGGGAAGTGTTTGCGTACCCACTGCTGCAGTGGGAAGAGTGTAGAGACCTCCATCTCCTCCTCTGGAAAGAACCACACCACGTCCCGAACCCCAGGACGATACTCCACGGGGTCTCAGGTGATCTTACCTGCCTGTACCCCTGGACGGTACGCTACAGAAGACTCTCAGGTGAGACCAGGTCCAGCACACCTGTAGGACTAACATAAAGTACAAACAGATTGAGCTTTAACTCTGAGTTCTGATTCTATAAGTATTGGAAAGTCACCTTGTCTCTCTCTCTCTCTCTCTCTCTCTCTCTGTAACTCTCGCTCTCTCTCCCTAACGCTCTCTCTCTCTCTCTCTCTCTCTCTCTCTCTCTCTCTCTCTCTCTCTCTCTCTCTCTCTCTCTCTCTCTCTCTCGATCTCTCTCTCCCTAACGCTCTCTCTCTCTCTCTCTCTCTCTCTCTCTCTCTCTCTCTCTCTCTCTCTCTCTCTCTCTCCCTCCCCCTTCCCTCCCTCCCTCCCCATTCATCCCTCCATCAGAGTCGTATCAGGAGGATGTGGAATGATACAGTGAGGAAACAGGAGTCATCCTTTATGACCGGAGACATCAACAGCTCAGCCACACTCAACAGAGGTAACCACGGATACTACTACCTATTCGGTATAACAATAATAATTGTATTTATAATGCACTGACATGGTAAAGAGACGTTTATATATTACTCCTCCTAATGCTATCGTTAGGCCACTGCTGATGTCACTTCCTCTATGAAGGACAGAAGAGAGGAAAGAGGAGAAAGCGTAGAGCAGAGAGGAAGTCTTTGGCGTGGCCCACTGGACTAAGTGTCACCAATCACCAGTCTAACCAGTCTGACCTGTGGTCTTTACTGTCTCTGTCACCAATCACCAGTCTAACCAGTCTGACCTGTGGTCTTTACTGTCTCTGTCACCAATCACCAGTCCGACCTGTGGTCTTTACTGTCTCTGTCACCAATCACCAGTCTAACCAGTCTGACCTGTGGTCTTTACTGTCTCTGTCACCAATCACCAGTCTAACCAGTCTGACCTGTGGTCTTTACTGTCTCTGTCACCAATCACCAGTCCGACCTGTGGTCTTTACTGTCTCTGTCACCAATCACCAGTCCGACCTGTGGTCTTTACTGTCTCTGTCACCAATCACCAGTCTAACCAGTCCGACCTGTGGTCTTTACTGTCTCTGTCACCAATCACCAGTCTGACCTGTGGTCTTTACTGTCTCTGTCACCAATCACCAGTCCGACCTGTGGTCTTTACTGTCTCTGTCACCAATCACCAGTCCGACCTGTGGTCTTTACTGTCTCTGTCACCAATCACCAGTCCGACCTGTGGTCTTTACTGTCTCTGTCACCAATCACCAGTCTAACCAGTCCGACCTGTGGTCTTTACTGTCTCTGTCACCAATCACCAGTCTAACCAGTCCGACCTGTGGTCTTTACTGTCTCTGTCACCAATCACCAGTCTAACCAGTCCGACCTGTGGTCTTTACTGTCTCTGTCACCAATCACCAGTCTAACCAGTCCGACCTGTGGTCTTTACTGTCTCTGTCACCCAATCACCAGTCTAACCAGTCCGACCTGTGGTCTTTACTGTCTCTGTCACCCAATCACCAGTCTACCCAGTCTGAATATATCTAATGTCCTGTTGAATATGTGGTTCAGTGTTCTGTTGAATGTGGAGGGAGGAGGGGAGGTCGGCTGTCTCTTTCAGCGCAGGTCGTATCTGTGCTACTGGTATGTCTTAGGATTCCTCCAAAATGGCACCCTATTCCCTACACTCTTAGAAAAAAGGGTACGGTACCTTCAGAGGTACAGATAGTGATGTCACATGGTACTGTTGGGTACCTTTCAGGGTGCATGTGCGGATAAAGAGTAATGTTGTACATTTTTGTACCCCATATTTTGAGTGTAAAGTTACAATCCTCACACTCTCAAAAAAGGGGTACAATGTGA
>NC_059203.1:62526954-62531954 GCF_020615455.1 Coregonus clupeaformis | reverse complement strand
AAAGAAACTAGCCAATCACCAGGCTTCTCCTTGTTCTTCTACTACCTGACCTGCCAATCAGTAGAGTATGTATGATAAACCCCGCCCCTCACATAACTATTTTATTAGACGACATGTTGTTCTATTCTAAACACTGGTGTTTCAGAGCCATCTGAACCCTTCCTCCTGTCTGATCAACTGAACTGAAACTGATGGTGGAAACATTTTTACTGGACTGTCAGTAAAGTGACAAGGTGTGACTCAACTGAACTTTACTGTTCGATGTTCGAGAGGTTCCCTAAGTATGAAATAGACAAAGATGAAAGATCAAAATTGACTGAAACAGATGCATTCTTGACCCGGTGGGGGGTAAACAAAACATTTATTTTTTCTTTTCTTTTTTTTAATTTTCTTCTGTAACCATGGCTACAGATGACAAGGTAGTTAGAGGATTTATAAATTGTTGTACAGAATACAGATACTGTTGCATTATGACTGACTGTATACCTTCATGTTTCTGCTTTGATTTGGACCTTTGGGACTGTAATAGCAAAGATGTGTTGTTCTGTCCTGCTGGTATAACACCAGTTTAGCCAACCACACCAGTTATAGGAACAACCTATATCTTTCTTCTCACTGATTCTTACCAACAAAATATGGAAATCACTACGGATTGATACACACACACACACACACACACACACACACACACACACACACACACACACACACACACACACACGTACACACACACACACACACACACGTATATACACACACACACACTTCATTCTGGGGTCGTTTTCTATCTGGAAACATCACCATCACGTATATTTTGAGAAACCAATTCTATCTCTATATTCTTTACCACTGTGTAGATTTTGCGAACCAAGGGAACAGTGATATATAGCAAAGATGTGGCAAAGTCATGTGCAAATTCAGCCGGTTACTATGGAAACCAGAGATTCTGTATATAGATGGAACACCCCCCAACCCACACCTAATCCCCCACTCTCCATAGCTCCTGTTGACACAAAGAGTTGAACCAATAACACAAAGCGAAGCCTGTATATTGAGTTTTAAACGTAATGGGGAAGTTCACCCTCAGATAGCGTGGGATATGGATTGAACTTAGACCACTTTTGACATGAAAACATCTGACAAAACATCTGACAAACTTTGGTTTTGGGGTGGGCCATCTCGTTAAAAGGGAAAATGCCTCTATTCATATGTATGGTGGGTCCTTATCTGTGACAGGACATGACGTTATAGTGGAGATGAAACAAAACTACACTGTCCCAACGTGGAGACCAAAATGTTTACTTATTTAAGAGGCGGGCTTTCTGATGTGTAGCTTGCACATGTATCCCACGGACTGTACCCCGATGACGAGAGAGAGAGAGAGAGAGAGAGAGAGAGAGAGAGAGAGAGAGAGAGAGAGAGAGAGAGAGAGAGAGAGAGAGAGAGAGAGAGAGAGAGAGAGAGAGAGAGAGAGAGAGAGAGAGAGAGAGAGAGAGAGAGAGAGAGAGAGAGAGAGAGAGAGAGAGAGGGGGAGAGAGAGAGAGAGAGAGAGAGAGGGAGGGAGGGAGGGAGGGAGGGAGAGAGAGAGAGAGAGAGAGAGATGGTTTATTTATCTGTTTACGGGTTTATAGCGACTGCGTTCCAAACGGCAGCCTATTCCCTATTTAGTGCACTACCCCATAGGGCCCTGGTTAAAAGTAGTGCACTATAAAGGGAATAGGCTGCCGTTTGGAACGCACCCAGAGAGAAACAAAAACAGATTCTGAAAGAAGAAGTTGTGATTTCAGGGCAGAGAGACGAGAGTAAAGAATCAAATCAGCACTGATAGTTTTTAAATTGTTATGATCATGATTATAATTATAACTATTATTACAATTTATTATTGACGATTATTTATTCCTTTTGTATGGGTTCCAAGTTGAACGATCTCATTAAACTAATATTTGTTGTAACAGTGAAAGTTGTTTGCCAACAAAATAAATTACTGAATTAAGATTTATTAAAGAGATTTCTGTTGTTGTTTGTTCTGTTGAGTTTTAGTCAGATGGCACCCTATCCCTTAATAGGGCCCATAGGACTCTGGTTAAATGTAGTGCACTATGTAGGGAAGAGGGTGCCATTTGGGATGTAACCTTATAAACTGTTAAAGTAGCTGAAAGGAAAACTATGTAGCTGAGAACAGACACAGAAAACATTTTTGTGGACGTGTCATTCCACCGTTGTGCCAGTCTTTTATGCAGCAAAGTGCTAGCGGTGTACACCAGCGCGCAATGCAAGCTTGACAATCCCATCGCAAAGCCAGCAGGTTAGTATGGCCAGCAGGTTAGTATGGCCAGCAGGTTAGTATGGCCAGCAGGTTAGTATGGCCAGCAGGTTAGTATGGCCAGAAGGTTAGTATGGCCAGCAGGTTAGTATGGCCGGCAGGTTAGTATGGCCAGCAGGTTAGTATGGCCAGAAGGTTAGTATGGCCAGCAGGTTAGTATGGCCAGAAGGTTAGTATGGCCAGCAGGTTAGTATGGCCGGCAGGTTAGTATGGCCAGCAGGTTAGTATGGCCAGAAGGTTAGTATGGCCAGCAGGTTAGTATGGCCAGCAGGTTAGTATGGCCAGCAGGTTAGTATGGCCAGAAGGTTAGTATGGCCAGCAGGTTAGTATGGCCGGCAGGTTAGTATGGCCAGCAGGTTAGTATGGCCAGCAGGTTAGTATGGCCAGCAGGTTAGTATGGCCAGCAGGTTAGTATGGCCAGCAGGTTAGTATGGCCGGCAGGTTAGTATGGCCAGCAGGTTAGTATGGCCAGCAGGTTAGTATGGCCAGCAGGTTAGTATGGCCAGCAGGTTAGTATGCCAGAATTGATATCCAGGTTCATTCTCTGAATCAAAATGTGACATTTCAACTTTCAGTATGTCTCCTTTCAGTATATCTCCTTTCAGTATATCTCCTTTCAGTATGTCTCCTTTCAGTATATCTCCTTTCAGTATATCTCCTTTCAGTATGTCTCCTTTCAGTATATCTCCTTTCAGTATGTCTCCTTTCAGTATGACTCCTTTCAGTATACAGTGGAGAAAAAAAGTATTTAGTCAGCCACCAATTGTGCAAGTTCTCCCACTTAAAAAGATGAGAGAGGCCTGTAATTTTCATCATAGGTACACGTCAACTATGACAGACAAAATGAGAAATAAAAATTCCAGAATATCACATTGTAGGATTTTTTATGAATTTATTTGCTAATTATGGTGGAAAATAAGTATTTGGTCAATAACAAAAGTTTCTCAATACTTTGTTATATACCCTTTGTTGGCAATGACACAGGTCAAACGTTTTCTGTAAGTCTTCACAAGGTTTTCACACACTGTTGCTGGTATTTTGGCCCATTCCTCCATGCAGATCTCCTCTAGAGCAGTGATGTTTTGGGGCTCTCACTGGACAACACAGACTTTCAACTCCCTCCAAAGACTTTCTATGGGGTTGAGATCTGGAGACTGGCTAGGCCACTCCAGGACCTTGAAATGCTTCTTACGAAGCCACTCCTTCGTTGCCTGGGCGGTGTGTTTGGGATCATTGTCATGCTGAAAGACCCAGCCACGTTTCATCTTCAATGCCCTTGCTGATGGAAGGAGGTTTTCACTCAAAATCTCACAATACATGGCCCCATTCATTCTTTCCTTTACACGGATCAGTCGTCCTGGTCCCTTTGCAGAAAAACAGCCCCAAAGCATGATGTTTCCACCCCCATGCTTCACAGTAGGTATGGTGTTCTTTGGATGCAACTCAGCATTCTTTGTCCTCCAAACACGACGAGTTGAGTTTTTACCAAAAAGTTATATTTTGGTTTCATCTGACCATATGACATTCTCCCAATCCTCTTCTGGATCATCCAAATGCACTCTAGCAAACATCAGATGGGCCTGGACATGTACTGGCTTAAGCAGGGGGACACGTCTGGCACTGCAGGATTTGAGTCCCTGGCGGCGTAGTGTGTTACTGATGGTAGGCTTTGTTACTTTGGTCCCAGCTCTCTGCAGGTCATTCACTAGGTCCCCCCGTGTGGTTCTGGGATTTTTGCTCACCATTCTTGTGATCATTTTGACCCCACGGGGTGAGATCTTGCGTGGAGCCCCAGATCGAGGGAGATTATCAGTGGTATGTCTTCCATTTCCTAATAATTGCTCCCACAGTTGATTTCTTCAAACCAAGCTGCTTACCTATTGCAGATTCAGTCTTCCCAGCCTGGTGCAGGTCTACAATTTTGTTTCTGGTGTCCTTTGACAGCTTTTTGGTCTTGGCCATAGTGGAGTTTGGAGTGTGACTGTTTGAGGTTGTGGACAGGTGTCTTTTATACTGATAACAAGTTCAAACAGGTGCCATTAATACAGGTAACCAGTGGAGGACAGAGGAGTCTCTTAAAGAAGAAGTTACAGGTCTGTGAGAGCCAGAAATCTTGCTCGTTTGTAGGTGACCAAATACTTATTTTCCACCATAATTTGCAAATAAATTCATTAAAAATCCTACAATGTGATTTTCTGGAGAAAAAAAATCTAATTTTTTCTGTCATAGTTGACGTGTACCTATGATGAAAATTACAGGCCTCTCTCATCTTTTTAAGTGGGAGAACTTGCACAATTGGTGACTGACTAAATACTTTTTTCCCCCACTGTATCTCCTTTCAGTATATCTCCTTTCAGTATGTCTCCTTTCAGTATATCTCCTTTCAGTATTTCTCCTTTCAGTATGTCTCCTTTCAGTATATCTCCTTTCAGTATATCTCCTTTCAGTATATCTCCTTTCAGTATATCTCCTTTCAGTATGACTCCTACTTCAGTCTCCTTTCCTACACTACTTCAGTATGTCTGATAGCCTGACCCGATGATGACCCACTACACTACTTCAGTATGTCTGATAGTCTGACCCTATGATGACCCACTACACTACTTCAGTATGTCTGATAGTCTGACCCTATGATGACCCACTACACTACTTCAGTATGTCTGATAGTCTGACCCTA
>NC_059203.1:62494454-62521954 GCF_020615455.1 Coregonus clupeaformis | reverse complement strand
CAGGTGATTCATTTAGATGTGGTTTGATTCTGACAGGTGATTAATTTAGATGTGGTTTGATTCTGACAGGTGATTCATTTAGATGTGGTTTGATTCTGGCAGGTGATTCATTTAGATGGGCTTTGATTCTGACAGGTGATTCATTTAGATGGGGTTTGATTTTGACAGGTGATTCATTTAGATGGGGTTTGATTTTGACAGGTGATTCATTTAGATGTGGTTTGATTCTGACATGTGATTCATTTAGATGTGGTTTGATTCTGACAGGTGATTCATTTAGATGTGGTTTGATTCTGACAGGTGATTAATTTAGATGTGGTTTGATTCTGACAGGTGATTCATTTAGATGTGGTTTGATTCTGGCAGGTGATTCATTAGGTGGGCTTTGATTCTGACAGGTGATTCATTTAGATGGGGTTTGATTTTGACAGGTGATTCATTTAGATGGGGTTTGATTTTGACAGGTGATTCATTTAGATGTGGTTTGATTCTGACAGGTGTTAAAATGATTTTTAAAAACAACAGTGATTCATTTAGATGTGGCTTGATTATGACAGGTGTTAAAAGGTTTTTAAAAACAACAGCGATTCATTTAGTTGTGATTTGATTCTGACAGGTGTTAAAAGGTTTTTAAAAACAAAAGTGATTCATTTAGATGTGGTTTGATTCTGACAGGTGTTAAACGGTTTTTAGAAGCAACAGTGATTCATTTAGTTGTGGCTTGATTCTGACAGGTGTTAAAAGGTTTTTAGAAGCAACAGTGATTCATTTAGATGGGGTTTGATTCTGACAGGTGATTCATTTAGATGTGGTTTGATGTTCTCAACACCTGGGGACAAGGGCTGTCCCCAAATAACACAATGTCTCCCTCATAGTGCACTACTTTTGACCAGAGCCCTATGGGAAATATATAAGGAATAGGGTGCCATTTGGGACATAGAGTTTAGCTGCTCAGCTTTCAGCAGCCTCCTGTACTCAGTAGCCTCCTGTAGTCAGCAGCCTCCTGTACTCAGTAGCCTCCTGTAGTCAGCAGCCTCCTGTAGTCAGTAGCCTCCTGTAGTCAGTAGCATCCTGTAATCAGCAGCCTCCTGTACTCAGTAGCCTCCTGTACTCAGTAGCCTCCTGTACTCAGTAGCATCCTGTACTCAGTAGCATCCTGTAGTCAGTAGCATCCTGTCGTCAGTAGCCTCCTGTAGTCAGCAGCCTCCTGTTGTCAGTAGTCTCATGTAGTCAGTAGCATCCTGTAATCAGCAGCCTCCTGTTGTCAGTAGCCTCCTGTAGTCAGTAGTCTCCTGTAGTCAGTAGCCAGACAGACACATTGTCAGGTTTTGGAAAAGGCCTCATCTGAATTTAAGATGTAATTGTCGCTCCATTGAGATGCGTAAACTGTATCACATTGTAATTGACAATTGGCCAACATGCTCCTGAAATGAATGGTTGGTGCTTGGTAATGTGCATGCATGTGTTAACAGCTGAACAGGTGTACAAGTGTGTGTGTGTGTGTTTTATCCATAATTATAGTAAAACCACTGAAACAAACCAAACCATAACCTTAACCTTCTATAGGCAACCTGCCCTCCCCACAGCGCCACCTAAAGGACAGGAGTACTAATAGATTAATATTATTATTCAGGCCAAGACATACAGACGTTAACCTGCCCTCCCCACAGCGCCACCTAAAGGACAGGAGTACTAACAGATTAATATTATTATTCAGGCCAAGACATACAGACGTTAACCTGCCCTCCCCACAGCGCCACCTAAAGGACAGGAGTACTAACAGGTGAATATCATTTTTCAGGACTTTAGATAGAGGTTCTTAGAAGCTGTTATCAAATAGAATGTTGGCAGTAAACATACAAGGATACTTCATTATGACAAAACTTCCTCTTTCAAATCACTGCTGCCACTAGAGTACCCTGAAAGAATGGAGAGGAGGGAGAGAGAGAGAGAGAGACAGATTGAATGTGTGTGTGTGTGTGTGTGTGTGTTGCAGTAAGCGAAGATTCTTGGTGCGTTATCTTCAAACAAAAATGTCCATGGTAACAGCATGCACCATTAGACACGTTATCAAATCAGGAATGAGATTCACTTCAATTACCCTTCACACACACACACACACACACACACACACACACACACACACACACACACACACACACACACACACACACACACAACACACACACACACACACACACACACACACACATGCTCAAGTGCACTGCCATCAACCCAGCACTCACACTGAGAGTGTGTGTACGTGCGTGTGTGTGTGTATGTGTGTGTGTTTGTGTGTGGCTGTGTGTGTGTGTGTTTGTGCGTGTGTGCGTGTGTGTGTGTTTTTGTGCTTTTTTCAATTTTTCAGGATTTCCCATTTTCTATTTGTGATGGAAGTTTGTCTATTGAGTACGGACAGGACTAGCAAAACAATAACCTCTAGTCTGGACATAACAGTGGAGGAGAGAGAGAGAGAGAGAGAGAGAGAGAGAGAGAGAGAGAGAGAGAGACAGAGAGAGAGAGAGAGAGAGAGAGAGAGAGAGAAACGATACATACCTTGGCCTTAACATCAGCGCCACAGGTAACTTCCACAAAGCTGTGAACGATCTGAGAGACAAGTCAAGAAGAGCCTTCTATGCCATCAAAAGGAACATAAAATTCAATTAGGATCTGGCTAAAAATACTTGAATCAGTTAATGAACCCATTGCCCTTTATGGTTGTGAGGTCTGGGGTCCGCTCGCCAACCAAGAATTCACAAAATGGGACAAACACCAAATTGAGACACTGCATGCAGAATTCTGCAAAAACATCCTCCGTGTACAACGGAAAACACCAAATAATGCATGCAGAGCAGAATTCGGCTGATACCAGCTAATTATCAAAATCCAGAAAAGATCTGTTAAATTCTATAACCTCTTAAAAGGAAGTGATTCCCAAACCTTCCATAACAAAGCCATCACCTACAGATTGATGAACTTGGAGAAGAGTCCCCTAAGTAAGCTGGTCCTGGGGCTCTGTTCACAGACCCCACAGAGCCCCAGGACAACAACAACAACACAATTAGACCCAACCAAATCATGAGAAAACAAAAAGAGATTCTCAAGAGAAGACAGGCTATGTGCACACTGCCCACAAAATGAGGTGGAAACTGAGCTGCACTTCCTGACCTCCTGCCAAATGTATGACCATATTAGAGACACATATTTCCCTCAGATTACACAGATCCACAAAGAATTCGAAAACAAATCCAATCCGTATCTACTGTGTGAAATACCACAGTGTGCCATCACAGCAGCAAGATTTGTGACCTGTTGCCACAAGAAAAGGGCAACCAGTGAAGAACAAACACCATTGTAAATACAACCCATATTTATGTTTATTTATTTTCCCATTTGTACTTTAACTATTTGCACATTGTTACAACACTGTATATAGACATAATATGACATTTGAAATGTCTTTATTCTTTTGGAACTTCTGAGTGTAATGTTTACTGTTAATATTTATTGTTTATTTCACTTTTGCTTACTATCTACTTCACTTGCTTTGGCAATGTTAACATACGTTTCCCATGCCAATAAAGCCCTTTGAATTTAATATAATTTAATTGGGAGGCAGAGAGATAATCTGCCCATTCTGGGATAGAGGGAGGGAGAAAGAAAGAAAATGGAGAGACAGAATTGACTACCTTCAATTGGAATTGACCCCAATCCTGCTTCCTACTATGAGGTCATCATAACTTAATGAGTCATTCTAGTTCTGTGGAGGTTATTCTGGTACAAAAGACTACTGGACAAACATTGACAGAAAGTATTCAACAAAACCTGTTCTCTGTCAGGATAACATCAGAGCCTCCAGGTATAAAAATACTTCAGCAGACACTTCTCTTCAACTGAAGTCCCCGTTTCTACCTCTTCTCTACGGATAAAACTCTCTCTCTCTCTCTCAATTCAATTTCAATTTAAGGGCTTTATTGGCATGGGAAACGTGTGTTAACATTGCTCTCTCTCTCTCTCTAACTCTCTCTCTCTCTCTCTCTCGCTCTCTCTCTCTCTCTCTCTCTCTCTCTCTCTCTCTCTCTCTCTCTCTCTCTCATCTGTCTCTCTCTCTCTCTCTCTCTCTCATCTCTCTCTCTCTCTCTCTCTCTCTCTCTCTCTCTCTCTCTCTCTCTCTCTCTCTCTCTCTCTCACTCTCTGTCAAACAAACACACACACAAACAAACAGACACACACACACTTCCTCCTTACCTCGAACCTCGGGCGAATCAGGTTCTATTTGCATGATTGAGAGCCTTCCGGAATTCACCTAAATTAGCATAATTTAACGCTGTCAGTGTGTGTGTGTGTGTGTGTGTGTGTGTTTGAAACACATGCAAAAATCACCAGGTTTTGTTTCCCTAACAAATCCCCCTCAGCAGCCAACTGATATTGCATTTCTTGCCTCACACACACACACACACACACACACACACACACACACACACACACACACACACACACACACACACACACACACACACACACACACACACACAACATGATGAAAGTTGACTCACTGATTTCACACGTTCTTCTGTTCCTGATACACCTGCTCTTCAATTTGTCGCCGCCCACACACACGCACACAAAGCATGCATCAGAGCTTTGAAACAACCCAAGAAACTCAGAGAGAGAGAGAGAGAGAGAGAGAGAGAGAGAGAGAGAGAGAGAGAGAGAGAGAGAGAGAGGGGGGAGAGACAGAGAGAGAGAGAGAGAGAGAGAGAGAGAGAGAGAGAGAGAGAGAGAGAGAGAGAGGGGGGGAGAGAGAGAGAGAGAGAGAGAGAGAGAGAAAGTTAGAGAGAGAGAGAGAGAGAGAGAGAGAGAGAGAGAGAGAGAGAGAGAGAAAGTTAGAGAGAGAATGAGTTTTCATGCTCTTTATTGAGACTTATTCACTTAAAAAGAATGACATCATTGCCTCGAATGTTCTAGTCTAAACAGACCCTGTGTGTTCTGGTTGAAACAGACCCTGTGTGTTCTGGTTGAAACAGACCCTGTGTGTTCTGGTTGAAACAGACCCTGTGTGTTCTGGTTGAAACAGACCCTGTGTGTTCTGGTCTAAACAGACCCTGTGTGTTCTGGTTGAAACAGACCCTGTGTGTTGTGGTTGAAACAGACCCTGTGTGTTCTGGTCTAAACAGACCCTGTGTGTTCTGGTTGAAACAGACCCTGTGTGTTGTGGTTGAAACAGACCCTGTGTGTTCTGGTCTAAACAGACCCTGTGTGTTCTGGTTGAAACAGACCCTGTGTGTTGTGGTTGAAACAGACCCTGTGTGTTCTGATTGAAACAGACCCTGTGTGTTGTGGTTGAAACAGACCCTGTGTGTTCTGGTTGAAACAGACCCTGTGTGTTGTGGTTGAAACAGACCCTGTGTGTTCTGGTCTAAACAGACCCTGTGTGTTGTGGTTGAAACAGACCCTGTGTGTTGTGGTTGAAACAGACCCTGTGTGTTCTGGTTGAAACAGACCCTGTGTGTTGTGGTTGAAACAGACCCTGTGTGTTCTGGTTGAAACAGACCCTGTGTGTTGTGGTTGAAACAGACCCTGTGTGTTCTGGTTGAAACAGACCCTGTGTGTTGTGGTTGAAACAGACCCTGTGTGTTCTGGTTGAAACAGACCCTGTGTGTTCTGGTTGAAACAGACCCTGTGTGTTCTGGTTGAAACAGACCCTGTGTGTTCTGGTTGAAACAGACCCTGTGTGTTCTGGTTGAAACAGACCCTGTGTGTTGTGGTTGAAACAGACCCTGTGTGTTGTGGTTGAAACAGACCCTGTGTGTTCTGGTTGAAACAGACCCTGTGTGTTCTAGTCTAAACAGACCCTGTGTGTTCTGGTTGAAACAGACCCTGTGTGTTGTGGTTGAAACAGACCCTGTGTGTTCTGATTGAAACAGACCCTGTGTGTTCTGATTGAAACAGACCCTGTGTGTTGTGGTTGAAACAGACCCTGTGTGTTGTGGTTGAAACAGACCCTGTGTGTTCTGGTTGTTCCATGGCTACTGTTCCAAGGCTACTGTTCCAAGGCTACTGTTCCATGGCTACTGTTCCAAGGCTACTGTTCCAAGGCTACTGTTCCATGGCTACTGTTCCAAGGCTACTGTTCCATGGCTACTGTTCCATGGCTACTGTTCCAAGGCTACTGTTCCAAGGCTACTGTTCCATGGCTACTGTTCCAAGGCTACTGTTCCATGGCTACTGTTCCATGGCTACTGTTCCAAGGCTACTGTTCCAAGGCTACTGTTCCAAGGCTACTGTTGCATGGCTACTGTTCCAAGTCTGTCTTAGTGGCTACTGTTCCAAGGCTACTGTTCCAAGGCTACTGTTCCATGGCTACTGTTCCAAGGCTACTGTTCCAAGGCTACTGTTCCATGGCTACTGTTCCATGGCTACTGTTCCAAGGCTACTGTTCCAAGGCTACTGTTCCATGGCTACTGTTCCAAGGCTACTGTTCCAAGGCTACTGTTCCATGGCTACTGTTCCAAGGCTACTGTTCCATGGCTACTGTTCCATGGCTACTGTTCCAAGGCTACTGTTCCATGGCTACTGTTCCATGGCTACTGTTCCATGGCTACTGTTCCAAGATTGTCTTAGTGGCTACTGTTCCAAGGCTACTGTTCCAAGTCTGTCTTAGTGGCTACTGTTCCAAGGCTACTGTTCCAAGTATGTCTTAGTGGCTACTATTCCATGGCTACTGATCCAATGGCTGCTGTTCCAATATCTACTGTTCCAATATTCCAATGTTTCAATGGCTGCTGTTTCATGGCTACCGTACCAAGTCTGACTTAGTGGCTACTGTTCCATGGCTATTGTACCAAGTCTGTCTTAGTGGCTACTGTTCCAAGGCTACTTTTCCAAGTCTGTCTTAGTGGCTACTGTACCATGGCTACTGTTCCATTGCTACTGTTCCAAGTCTGTCTTAGTGGCTACTGTTCCATGGCTACTGTTCCATGTTTACTGTTCCAAGGCTACTGTTCCAACGCTACTGTTCCAAGTCTGTCTTAGTGGCTACTGTACCATGGCTACTGTTCCATTGCTACTGTTCCAAGTCTGCCTTAGTGGCTACTGTTCCATGTCTACTGTTCCAAGGCTACTGTTCCAATGTATGTCTTAGTGGCTACTGTTCCAATGTCTACTGTTCCAATGGCTACTTTTCCAATGGCTGCTGTTCCAATGTCTGCTCTCTCTTTAAAAAATTTACTTTTACCCCTGGTAGTTACAGTCTTGTCCCATCGCTGCAACTCCCCTACGGACTCAGTAGAGGCGAAGGTCGAGAGCCATGCGTACTCCGAAACACGACCCTGCCAAGCCGCACTGCTTGCTTAATGTGTCGGAGGAAACACCATCCAGCTGGCGACCGATGTCAGCTTGCAGGCGCCTGGCCCGCCACAAGGAGTCGCTAGAGAGCGATGGGTGAAGGAATTACTGGCCAGCCAAACCCTCCCCTAACCTGGACAATGCTGGGCCAATTGTGCACCGCCTCATGGGTCTCCCGGTCACGGCCGGCTGTAAAACAGCCTGGGGCTCGAACCCGGGTCTGTAGGGATGGCTGCTTAGACCGCTACGCCACTAGGGAGGCCTCCATCTCTATCTGGTTCCCTGTCTCTCCTTCTCTCTCAGTACAATTCAATTCAATTGAAGGGCTTTATTGGCATGGGAAACATATGTTAACATTGCCAAAGCAAGTGAAGTAGATAGTAAACAAAAGTGAAATAAACAATAAATATTAACAGTAAACATTACACTCAGAAGTTCCAAAAGAATAAAGACATTTCAAATGTCATTATGTCTATATACAGTGTTGGGTATGTCACAGTGAGAGTGAGTTGTGTTCTCAACAAAGCATTTTATCTTTGGAGAATGTAATGGAATATAAAACAGAAATATAAATGCAATTTGCATTACTTATTTGAATAATTTCACACACAAATACGGGCACACACAAACACAGACACACATGGGCACACACTTCCTCTCCCCATTGATTCTGGCACAGTACACTGTAACCTTTCTTATTGGCTCTGAGTTCATTTCTCACACTAAGTCTCTCCCCTGCTTTCTCTCTTTCCTCTCTTTCTCTCTTTCTCTCTTTCTCTCTTTCTCTCTTTCTCTCTCTCTCTCTCTCTCTCTCTCTCTCTCTCTCTCTCTCTCTCTCTCTCTCTCTCTCTCTCTCTCTCTCTCTCTCTCTCTCTCTCTCTCTCTCTCTCTCTCTCTCTCTCTCTCTCTCTCTCTCTCTCTCTCTCTCTCTCTCTCTCTCTCTCTCTCTCTCTCTCTCTCTCTCTCTCTCTCTCTCTCTCTCTCTCTCTCTCTCTCTCTCGTGTTATTGTTACCATGAGCATAAACCAGAGCAGACAGACAGACTGAAACAGTAAAAGTTTGTTCCAGGTTTTCCCTAAGAAACTCTTGTGCTAGTTAGGAAGTTATCAACGACGGCTATGATCAGAGAGAGAGAGAGGAAGAAAAACATCAACTTTAGAGGAAGTTGGCATTCATGAATTCATGACTGATTACAGAAAAGTAGATCATTATTAGCTTCCCTGTCCTCAGCTCCCCTCATTCACACCCACACACACACACACACACACACACACACACACACACACACGAACAAACCCACGCAAACGGACGCACACACACGAACACTGAGGTGTATCACCTTCACTCAAATTATGCATCTTAACATACATGTGTGTGTGTGTGTGTGTGTGTGTGTGTGTGTGTGTGTGTGTGTGTGTGTGTGTGTGTGTAACCAGTGTGTAGGGGTTAGAGGTGCGTTCAACAACAGCTGGTGTTCTGGGTGGTTTCTCACCCTCTGCTTTGGAGAACTGAAGAAGTAAGTTATAAAGACCAGAAGATATAGGATACTGTACACAGAAATTAATGGATGGATGGATTAATGGATGGATGGATGGATGGATGGATGGATGGATGGATGGATGGATGGATGGGTGGGTGGGTGGGTGGGTGGGTGGGTGGGTGGGTGGGTGGGTGGATGGATGGATAGATAGATAGATAGATAGATAGATAGATAGATAGATAGATAGATAGATAGATAGATAGATAGATAGATAGATAGATAGATAGATAGATAGATAGATAGATAGATAGATAGATAGATAGATAGATAGATAGATAGATAGATAGATAGATAGATAGATAGATAGATAGATAGATAGATAGATAGATAGATAGATAGATAGATAGATAGATAGATAGCAATGACATCCAGTGATGCCAAACAGTGTGTATTTCCTATTTCAGTTGTAGAAGTCATTATGGAGTCTTCATCCTACCACTCTACCCATCCATATGCTGAAGGGGGAGGAAGAGGGGGAGAGAGAGGGGGGAGCGAGATGGGGAGGGAGAGGGGGAGAGGGAGAGGGGGGGAGGGAGAGGGGGAGAGGGAGAGGTGGGGAGGAAGAGGGGGGAGAGAGGGGGGGAGCGAGATGGGGAGGGAGAGGGGGAGAGGGAGATGGGGGAGGAAGAGGGGGGAGAGAGAGGGGGAGCGAGATGGGGAGGGAGAGGGGGAGAGGGAGAGGGGGGGAGGGAGAGGGGGAGAGGAGGGGGGAGGGAGAGGGGGAAAGGGGGAGAGGGATAGGGGGAGAGGGAGAGAGGGAGGGGAGAGGGGGGGAGGATCTACCGGCTTCGCAAGTGATTAATGAGGCTTCATTCAGAGAAGCACAGAAACACAGAAACACATGAGGAATGAAACCTGTTTCTGCTCAGCAAGCCAGAACAACATCCACTGAGATGGAATGAAGAAAAGGAACAATAGGATTACAGTAATGACAAAGGGAATGTTCTGAGTTACTGTACATGTTCTGAGTTACTGTACATGTCCTGGGTTACTGTATACGTGGTCCTCTGTAGCTCAGCTGGTAGAGCACGGCGCTTGTAACGCCAAGGTAGTGGGTTCGATCCCCGGGACCACCCATACACAAAACTTTATGCTCGCATGACTGTAAGTCGCTTTGGATAAAAGCGTCTGCTAAATGGCATTTGTTGTTGTTGTTGTTGTTGTTCTGAGTTACTGTATATGTTCTGAGTTACTGTATATGTCCTGAGTTACTGTATATGTTCTGAGTTACTGTATATGTCCTGAGTTTCTGTATATGTTCTGAGTTACTGTATATGTCCTGGGTTACTGTACATGTTCTGAGTTACTGTATATGTCCTGAGTTACTGTATATGTTCTGAGTTACTGTATATGTCCTGAGTTACTGTATATGTCCTGGGTTACTGTACATGTTTTGAGATACTGTTTATATCCTTAGTTACTGTATATGTTCTGAGTTACTCTATATGTCCTGAGTTACTGTATATGTCCTGAGTTACTGTACATGTTCTGAGTTACTGTATATGTCCTGAGTTACTGTATATATTCTGAGTTACTGTATATGTCCTGAGTTACTGTACATGTTCTGAGTTACTGTATATATCCTGAGTTACTGTATATATTCTGAGTTACTGTATATGTCCTGAGTTACTGTATATATTCTGAGTTACTGTATATGTCCTGAGTTACTGTATATGTCCTGAGTTACTGTATATATTCTGAGTTACTGTATATGTCCTGAGTTACTGTATATATGTACAGTAAGAAACAGTAAGCCGTGCACCATTTTAATGTTACAGTGCGTTAGTTTGAAAAATGCAGGCTGTGATGCTGTCTCTGTATCCCCCCCAGCTCTGTGGACATCTGTGTTGAGACAGAAGAAGAACAATTATACTGAACATAATAATGTAAAGGAAGCTCCTGCTGAGTCAGCTCATATCTATCACAGGAAGTACATCAGTCAGCACGATGGAAGGTTATCACAGAGAGGATACAGTCTGGTCACACACACACACGAACGCACGCACGCACGCACACACACGAATGCACGCACGCACGCACACACACGAACGCACGCACGCACGCACACACACACACACACACACCCACACACACAAAAAGACACACACACACACAAACAGAGTCATGTAAGAAATCAGTGCTATTTAATTCATCCGTAAGTAACATCTAAGTGCCTGGTGAGAGATGGGAGTGGACTGGGTGATATTTCAGACTCAACCTGGTTGTGTGTGTGTGGGGAGGTATATCATGATAGAGAATACTGTGAATACAGCACTGCCATCGATTTTATTTCAGAGGGTGTGTATGTGGACGCACCTAAAGTCCTCTGGCATATCGGTGTGTGTGTGTGTGTGTGCAAAAAAATGTGTGTGTCTGGCTTTATTGGCTTCATTGCTCATCTCAGCAGGTCAAGTCCAATAAAGACTGTGATGGAGAGATCTGGAGGGAGACAGAGAGAGAGAGAGAGAGAGAGAGAGAGAGAGAGAGAGAGAGAGAGAGAGAGAGAGAGAGAGAGAGAGAGAGAGAGAGAGAGAGAGAGAATGAGAGCATGAGAGAGAGAGAGAGCATGAGAGAGATAGAGAGAGAGAGAGAGAGAGAGAGAGAGAGAGAGAGAGAGAGAGAGAGTGAGAGAGAGAAAGCATAAGAGAGAGAGAGCATGAGAGAGAGATAGAGAGAGAGCATGAGAGAGAGAGCATGAGAGAGATATACAGTGGGGAGAACAAGTATTTGATACACTGCCGATTTTGCAGGTTTTCCTACTTACAAAGCATGTAGAGGTCTGTAATTTTTATCATAGGTACACTTCAACTGTGAGAGATGGAATCTAAAACAAAAATCCAGAAAATCACATTGTATGATTTTTAAGTAATTGATTAGCATTTTATTGCATGACATAAGTATTTGATACATCAGAAAAGCAGAACTTAATATTTGGTACAGAAACCTTTGTTTGCAATTACAGAGATCATACATTTCCTGTAGGTCTTGACCAGGTTTGCACACACTGCAGCAGGGATTTTGGCCCACTCCTCCATACAGACCTTCTCCAGATCCTTCAGGTTTCGGGGCTGTCGCTGGGCAATACGGACTTTCAGCTCCCTCCAAAGATGTTCTATTGGGTTCAGGTCTGGAGACTGGCTAGGCCACTCCAGGACCTTGAGGTGCTTCTTACGGAGCCACTCCTTAGTTGCCCTGGCTGTGTGTTTTGGGTCGTTGTCATGCTGGAAGACCCAGCTACGACCCATCTTCAATGCTCTTACTGAGGGAAGGAGGTTGTTGGCAAAAATCTCGCGATACATGGCCCCATCCATCCTCCCCTCAATACGATGCAGTCGTCCTGTCCCCTTTGCAGAAAAGCATCCCCAAAGAATTATGTTTCCACCTCCATGCTTCACGGTTGGGATGGTGTTCTTGGGGTTGTACTCATCCTTCTTCTTCCTCCAAACACGGCGAGTGGAGTTTAGACCAAAAAGCTATATTTTTGTCTCATCAGACCACATGACCTTCTCCCATTCCTCCTCTGGATCATCCAGATGGTCATTGGCAAACTTCAGACGGGCCTAGACATGCGCTGGCTTGAGCAGGGGGACCTTGCGTGCGCTGCAGGATTTTAATCCATGACGGCGTAGTGTATTACTAATGGTTTTCTTTGAGACTGTGGTCCCAGCTCTCTTCAGGTCCTTGACCAGGTCCTGCCATGTAGTTCTGGGCTGATCCCTCACCTTCCTCATGATCATTGATGCCCCATGAGGTGAGATCTTGCATGGAGCCCCAGACCGAGAGTGATTGACCGTCATCTTAAACTTCTTCCATTTTCTAATAATTGCGCCAACAGTTGTTGCCTTCTCACCAAGCTGCTTGCCTATTGTCCTGTAGCCCATCCCAGCCTTGTGCAGGTCTACAATTCTATCCCTGATGTCCTTACACAGCTCTCTGGTCTTGGCCATTGTGGAGAGGTTGGAGTCTGTTTGATTGAGTGTGTGGACAGGTGTCTTTTATACAGGTAACGAGTTCAAACAGGTGCAGTTAATACAGGTAATGAGTGGAGAACAGGAGGGCTTCTTAAAGAAAAACTAACAGGTCTGTGAGAGCCGGAATTCTTACTGGTTGGTAGGTGATCAAATACTTATGTCATGCAATAAAATGCAAATTAATTACTTAAAAATCATACAATGTGATTTTCTGGATTTTTGTTTTAGATTCCGTCTCTCACAGTTGAAGTGTACCTATGATAAAAATTACAGACCTCTACATGCTTTGTAAGTAGGAAAACCTGCAAAATCGGCAGTGTATCAAATACTTGTTCTCCCCACTGTATATATATAGAGAGAGAGCATGAGTGAGAGAGAGAGAGCGAGAGAGAGACAGAGAAAGTTGTCTTTATTATTTTGTAATGTGTAATGTTTACTGTTAATTTTTTATTGTTTATTTCACTTTTGTTTATTATCTACTTCACTTGCTTTGGCAATGTTAACATATGTTTCCCAATCCAATAAAGCCCTTAAATTGAATTGAAAGGATCTCAGGCCCAAATTGAGGACCTAAATTGGTCCTCTGAATCTAACAGAACAATCTGACAGAATCTGTTCTATTTCATTCTATCTCTATTCTACATGCAGGACAGATAGAAGATTGTGGCTGTGTCCCAAATGGTCCCCCTAATGGTCCCCTATTCCCATATAATGGTCCCCCTAATGGTCCCCTATTCCCCATATAATTGTCCCCTATTCCCCATATAATGGTCCCCCTAATGGTCCCCTATTCCCCATATAAAGGTCCCCTATTCTCCATATAATGGTCCCCTATTCTCCATATAATGGTCCCCTATTCCCCTTATAATGGTCCCCTATTCCCCATATAATGGTCCAATATTCTCCATATAATGGTCCCCTATTCCCCATATAAAGGTCCCCTATTCTCCATATAATGGTCCCCTATTCTCCATATAATGGTCCCCTATTCCCCTTATAATGGTCCCCTATTCCCCATATAATGGTCCAATATTCTCCATATAATGGTCCCCTATTCCCCATATAATGGTCCCCTATTCCCCATATAATGGTCCCCTATTCCCCATATAATGGTCCCCTATCCCCCATATAATGGTCCAATATTCTCCATATAATGGTGCACTATTCCCCATATAATGGTCCCCTATTCCCCATATAATGGTCCCCTATTCTCCTTATAATGGTGCCCTATTCCCCATATAATGGTCCAATATTCTCCATATAATGGTGCACTATTCCCCATATAATGGTCCCCTATTCCCCATATAATGGTCCCCTATTCCCCTTATAATGGTCCCCTATTCCCCATATAATGGTCCCCTATTTCCCATATAATGGTGCCCTATTCCCCTTATAATGGTCCTCTATTCCCCATATAATGGTCCACTATTCCCCATATAATGGTCCCCTATTCCCCTTATAATGGTCCCCTATTCCCCTTATAATGTTCCCCTATTCCCCATATAATGGTCCCCTATTTCCCATATAATGTGACCTATTCCCCATATAATGGTCCCCTATTCCCCATATAATGGTCCCCTATTTCCCATATAATGGTGCACTATTCCCCTTATAATGGTCCTCTATTCCCCATATAATGGTCCCCTATTTCCCATATAATGGTCCCCTATTCCCCATATAATGGTCCCCTATTCCCCATATAATGGTCCCCTATTCTCCATATAATGGTCCCCTATTCTCCATATAATGGTCCCCTATTCCCCATATAATGGTCCCCTATTCCCCATATAATGGTCCCCTATTCCCCATATAATGGTCCCCTATTCCCCATATAATGGTCCAATATTTTCCATATAATGGTGCACTATTCCCCATATAATGGTGCCCTATTCCCCATATAATGGTCCAATATTCTCCATATAATGGTCCCCTATTCTCCTTATAATGGTCCCCTATTCCCCATACAATGGTCCCCTATTCCCCATATAATGGTCCCCTATTCTCTATATAATGGTCCCCTATTCCCCATATAATGTTCCCCTATTCTCCATATAATGTTCCCTATTCCCCATATAATGGTGCCCTATTCCCCATATAATGGTCCCCTATTCCCCATATAATGGTCCCCTATTCCCCATATAATGGTCCCCTATTCTCCATATAATGGTCCCCTATTCTCCATATAATGGTCCCCTATTCTCCATATAATGGTCCCCTATTCCCCATATAATGGTCCCCTATTCCCCATATAATGGTCCCCTATTCCCCATATAATGGTCCCCTATTCCCCATATAATGGTCCAATATTTTCCATATAATGGTGCACTATTCCCCATATAATGGTGCCCTATTCCCCATATAATGGTCCAATATTCTCCATATAGTGGTCCCCTATTCTCCTTATAATGGTCCCCTATTCCCCATACAATGGTCCCCTATTCCCCATATAATGGTCCCCTATTCTCTATATAATGGTCCCCTATTCCCCATATAATGTTCCCCTATTCTCCATATAATGTTCCCTATTCCCCATATAATGGTGCCCTATTCCCCATATAATGGTCCCCTATTCCCCATATAATGGTCCCCTATTCCCCATATAATGGTGCCCTATTCCCCATATAATGGTCCAATATTCTCCATATAATGGTCCCCTATTCTCCATATAATGGTCCCCTATTCCCCATATAATGGTCCCCTATTCCCCATATAATGGTCCCCTATTCCCCATATAATGGTCCCCTATTCCCCATATAATGGTCCCATATTCCCCATATAATGTTCCCTATTCCCCATATAATGGTCCCCTATTCCCCATATAATGGTCCAATATTTTCCATATAATGGTGCACTATTCCCCATATAATGGTGCCCTATTCCCCATATAATGGTCCAATATTCTCCATATAATGGTCCCCTATTCTCCTTATAATGGTCCCCTATTCTCCATATAATGTTCCCTATTCCCCATATAATGGTGCCCTATTCCCCATATAATGGTCCCCTATTCCCCATATAATGGTCCCCTATTCCCCATATAATGGTCCCCTATTCCCCATATAATGGTCCCCTATTCCCCATATAATGGTCCCCTATTCCCCATATAATGGTCCCCTATTCTCTATATAATGGTCCCCTATTCCCCATATAATGGTCCCCTATTCCCCATATAATGGTCCCCTATTCCCCATATAATGGTCCAATATTTTCCATATAATGGTGCACTATTCCCCATATAATGGTGCCCTATTCCCCATATAATGGTCCAATATTCTCCATATAATGGTCCCCTATTCTCCTTATAATGGTCCCCTATTCCCCATACAATGGTCCCCTATTCTCTATATAATGGTCCCCTATTCCCCATATAATGTTCCCCTATTCTCCATATAATGTTCCCTATTCCCCATATAATGTTCCCTATTCCCCATATAATGTTCCCTATTCTCCATATAATGGTCCCCTATTCCCCATATAATGTTCCCTATTCTCCATATAATGGTCCCCTATTCTCCATATAATGGTCCCCTATTCCCTTTGCACATAGGGCTCTGGTCCAAAGTGGTGCACTATATAGGGGAAAGAGTGCCAATCTATATCTGACTCGCTCAACCACAATGTCCATTATTTTCTAATAAGAAGCGCCCAGCCCTGTGGGGGGTTGTGAATGAAACTTATGGCAGTAGATATCAGGGGAATTCCTGAATGCAGCAAGCGCAATCTGGCAACACACATGCACAGACTACACAGACACACACACGAACACACACACTCTCACATACACACAGACACACACGCACACACACACACACACACACACACACACATACACACTCACACACACACAAACAGACACACACAAAACATCTTTGTGAGAACAAGCATGACCTCCAGTGTTCTGATGACATCTGTTACCACAGAACCTACAATGGTATGATCCACGGAACCTCTGTTGGTCTGAAGGAAACTCACAATGGGACGGTCCAAGACACTGTGAAACACTCTTAGAAAAAAAGTTTGGCTCCAAGCATCACATCATTTTTTGTTTATTGTGATCTCCGAGGAAGTATCGACGTTCTCAGGACCTTTTCAAACGTCTAAAATTGAAGTCTTTCTAGTGATCTGGCTGGATGGAAAGCCCTCTCCCTCTCTCCCTCTCTCCCTCTCTCCCGCTCTCCCTCTCTCCTTCTCTCCCTCTCTCCCTCTCTCCCTCTCTCCCTCTCTCCCGCTCTCCCTCTCTCCTTCTCTCCCTCTCTCCCACTCTCCCTCTCTCCTTCTCTCCCTCTCTCCTTCTCTCCCTCTCTCCTCTCCCTCTCTCCCGCTCTCCCTCTCTCCCGCTCTCCCTCTCTCCCGCTCTCCCTCTCTCCTTCTCTCCCTCTCTCCCGCTCTCCCTCTATCCCGCTCTCCCGCTCTCCCTCTCTCCTTCTCTCCCTCTATCCCGCTCTCCCTCTCTCCTTCTCTCCTTCTCTCCCTCTCTCCCGCTCTCCCTCTCTCCCGCTCTCCCGCTCTCCCTCTCTCCCGCTCTCCCTCTCTCCCTCTCTCCTTCTCTCCCTCTCTCCCGCTCTCCCTCTCTCCCGCTCTCCCTCTCTCCCTCTCTCCTTCTCTCCCTCTCTCCCTCTCTCCTTCTCTCCCTCTCTCCTTCTCTCCCTCTCTCCCTCTCTCCCGCTCTCCCTCTCTCCTTCTCTCCCTCTCTCCCTCTCTCCCGCTCTCCCTCTCTCCTTCTCTCCTTCTCTCCCTCTCTCCCGCTCTCCCGCTCTCCCTCTCTCCCTCTCTCCTTCTCTCCCTCTCTCCCTCTCTCCCGCTCTCCCTCTCTCCTTCTCTCCCTCTCTCCCTCTCTCCCGCTCTCCCTCTCTCCTTCTCTCCCTCTCTCCCTCTCTCCCGCTCTCCCTCTCTCCTTCTCTCCCTCTCTCCCTCTCTCCCGCTCTCCCTCTCTCCTTCTCTCCCTCTCTCCCTCTCTCCCGCTCTCCCTCTCTCCTTCTCTCCCTCTCTCCCTCTCTCCCGCTCTCCCTCTCTCCTTCTCTCCCTCTCTCCCGCTCTCCCTCTCCACTGGGCCCACACATGCTTGTCTGAATAGAAAGAGGAGGAGGAGGAGGAGGAGGAGGTGGGGAAGAGGAAGGAGGTTGTTGCCTTTAATTGTAGATTTGAGTGGAGGGCTACCTAAGCCTAGATGGGTCATCAGTGACCTACCTACCTGATAGTCTAGATGGGTCATCAGTGACCTACCTACCTGATAGCCTAGGCGGGTCATCAGTGACCTACCTACCTGATAGCCTAGGCGGGTCATCAGTGACCTACCTACCTGATAGCCTAGGCGGGTCATCAGTGACCCACCTACCTGATAGCCTAGGCGGGTCATCAGTGACCCACCTACCTGATAGCCTAGGCGGGTCATCAGTGACCCACCTACCTGATAGCCTAGGCGGGTCATCAGTGACCTACCTACCTGATAGCCTAGGCGGGTCATCAGTGACCCACCTACCTGATAGCCTAGGCGGGTCATCAGTGACCTACCTACCTGATAGCCTAGGCGGGTCATCAGTGACCTACCTACTGTCTTATCTTCCTTCAGCTCCTCCATCATCCTCTGACTTGTGTGTGTGTGTGTGTGTGTGTGTGTGTGTGTACCAGTGTGCACGTGTGTGTGTGTGTGTGTTTCTCATCTTAGATCCTCTGGTGTGCACCGATGACTTCTCTACCCATACCGCTTCACTGCTCTTAAAAGACAAGGGCAGTGTCCCAAATGCCACCCTGTTCCCTATATAGTGCACTGCTTTTGTCCAGAGCCCAATGGGTCATGGTCAAAGGTAGTGCACTAAATAGGGAAATAGGTGCCATTTGGGGGGTAGCCAAGGCATACCAGTGATTTGCCCAGAGACTTAAATTCCAGTACGGCACTTTTTACTGTCTGTGTAAACCTTTATTTTACTGTCTGTCTCTAAACCTTTATTTTACTGTCTGTCTCTAAACCTTTATTTTACTGTCTGTCTCTAAACCTTTATTTTACTGTCTGTCTGTAAACCTTTTCTCCGTGTCCTAATCCATGTCTTTGATGTTGCAGTAATGTGTCTTTCAGAAAGCTGATGTGTCTTTAGTTATTCCTGAGGAAAAGTTACTTTAAAGTTACTTAATGCGTTAAGTTTAGAGTCTGAAGGTTGAGTTTAGAGTCTGAAGGTTAAGTTTAGTTAAGTTTAGAGTCTGAAGGTTGAGTTTAGAGTCTGAAGGTTAAGTTTAGAGTCTGAAGGTTAAGTTTAGAGTCTGAAGGTTAAGTTTAGAGTCTGAAGGTTAAGTTTAGAGTCTGAAGGTTAAGTTTAGAGTCGGAAGGTTAAGTTTAGAGTCTGAAGGTTAAGTTTAGAGTCTGAAGGTTAAGTTTAGAGTCTGAAGGTTAAGTTTAGAGTCTGAAGGTATGTTTAGAGTCTTTAGGTTTAGCTAATAAAGATGGACGGTGTCTGTAGCTGGCAGACCAGCTATGTGTAGCTTCTTATGATAATTACTGGAATTACATTATTTATGTTTCTCTCATGTCCTTTTAGTAGTATTATTACGCACACACACACGCACGCATGCACACACACACATGCACACACACGCATACACACACACGCACACACAGTGACCTCTGCTCCACCAGGCATCAGCACGGCCCCCGTCTAGTACCTCAATATCCAGATTATCATGAGAGACCAGGATTACTGATCTCCTACAGAGTTTGGACAACACACACACACACACACACACACACACACACACACTCTTTCCTTTGAGGGGGTTAATATAGTGGACAACAGGGGAGAGACTCAGTGTGAGAAATGAACTCAGAGCCAATAAGAAAGGTTACAGTGTACTGTGCCAGAATCAATGGGGAGAGGAAGTGTGTGTTTGTGTGTATGTGTGTCTGTGTTTGTGTTTATGGGTGTGCCCATGTGTGTCTGTGTTTGTGTGTGCCCGTATTTGTGTGTGAAATTATTCAAATAAGTAATGCAAATTGCATTTATATTTCTGTTTTATATTCCATTACATTCTCCAAAGATAAAATGCTTTGTTGAGAACACAACTCACTCTCACTGTGACATACCCATCACTGCCACTATCTTATGTAACACACACACACGCACGCACGCACACACACACACACTATTTCCTTTCTCATCACCCTTTCATCTCTACCATTTAACTGTTATGAGTTAAAGTGGAGGTTGGGTCCCTTCATCTCTGTCATTTAACTGTTATGAGTTAAAGTGGAGGTTGGGTCCTTTCATCTCTGTCATTTAACTGTTATGAGTTAAAGTGGAGGTTGGGTCCTTTCATCTCTGTCATGTAACTGTTATGAGTTAAAGTGGAGGTTGGGTCCTTTCATCTCTGTCATTTAACTGTTATGAGTCATAGTTCCCTGTAGCTCAGTTGGTAGAGCATGGCGCTTGCAACACCAGGGTTGTGGGTTTGTTTCCCACGGGGGGCCAGAATGAAAATGTATGCACTCACTAACTGTAAGTCGCTCTGGATAAGAGCGTCTGCTAAATGACTAAAATGTTAAAGTGGAGGTTGTATCATTTTCATCTCTGCCATTTAACTGTGGAAGTTGGTTTGTTTTCATTTCCTAAAGGTTAATTCTCGCCAACTGATTAGGGTCATTATTGGGAAGATTGGCTAGTTTTTTCTTCTGGGTTACCTCCCAAATGGCGCCCTATTCACTGTGCACTAATGTAGACCAGAGCCATGTGGACCCTAGTCAAAAGTAGTTGCCTGGCTACCCCATCTACCACGCCCACGGACGTTAGTTTCTTCTCTGAAATGAGTCTGGATCTGAGTACCTCCACGATGATTTCTAGAACGGGGAAAACATTCTATCCGTTCTGATTGGTCCCAGAAACCAATGGGTTGGGGCAAGAGCCAGAACACACGCGTCATTGGCTTTGCTACTCTGATTGGTTAGAAATTATCCAATCGCCTGATTAGCCTACTTTTTTTTTTTGTACAACACCCCTCATTTTGACATCACCACAAACGACTTCAGTCTGAAGTGTGTAGCGGACCGATAGAGCAGCGGAAGAATCATTTTGACGTCACCACAAACGACTTCAGGTGACGGCCGTCTCCGACTGAAGTGTGCAGCGGACATATAGACAGATAGATTTTGAATCGTCAGGCAACAAAAGTAGTCCATTAAATAGGGAATAGGGTGTCATTTGGGACGCTACCCCTGCAGTTATAATGAATGAATGGTTGAATGCGAGCGGAGATAGTGGTGATTTAGTGCCACCTTCTGGACAAAGTGAATACTGCATCAAATTATTTTCTACTGAGTTGGAGGCATTCGACATTACAGAAATGCTTTTACTCTTGGAGACAACTGGCAAGAGTTCAAATAGATTCCCTGACTGAAAGAGTTAGAAATAAGGTCAAATCCAATAACTTTTTCAGCTTTGGTTTTGCAGAGTATTGTCAACTTACTCAGACATTAAAATAGTTCATGAATAGAAGCTCTCGTGTGAAGTCTTGTTGTGTGTGTGTGTATTGTTGTTATGGTCTCCTGTTGGATGTCAGACAGGAAGCTCCTAACTACCCAGAGTTCATCAGTCATCTCCATTGTTTCCTCTGACTCAATAAAGAATATAATGATGAATAGAGATCACCCATTCACTCAGACACACTATGATCCTCTCTCTCTCTCTCTCTCTCTCTCTCTCTCTCTCTCTCTCTCTCTCTCTCTCTCTCTCTCTCTCTCTCTCTCTCTCTCTCTCTCTCTCTCTCTCTCTCTCTCTCTCTCTCTCTCTCTCTCTCTCTCTCTCTCTCTCTCTCTCTCTCTCTCTCTCTCTCTCTCTCTCTCTCTCTCTCTCTCTCTCTCTCTCTCTCTCTCTCTCTCTCTCTCTCTCTCTCTCTCTCTCTCTCTCTCTCTCTCTCTCGATCCTAACAGGAAGTGGTGTAAAAGGGGACTGTTGTTCTGACATGATGGATTTCCTGTATGGTTCTCAGAGTTCTACAGCAGCCAGAGGAAAGGACACACCTGCTGTGTGTGTGTGTGTGTGTGTGTGTGTGTGTGTGTGTGTGTGTGTGTGTGTGTGTGTGTCTGTGTCTGTGTGTGTGTGTCTGTGTGTGTGTGTGTGTGTGTGTGTGGATGTGTTTAACTATACTTGTGAGGACCAGAAGTCCCCACAAGAATAGTAAACAAACAAAAATTTGACCAACAGGGGACACTTTGTTAGTCCCCACAAGGTCAAATGCTATTTCTAGGGGGTTTATTGTTAAGGTTAGAATTAGTGTTAGGTTTAGAATTAGGTTTAGGGTTAGGAGCTAGGATTAGTTTTAGGGTTAGGGTTAAGGTTAGGGTTAGGGTTAAGGTTAGGGTAAGGGTATGGATTAGAGTTAGGTTTAGGGTTAGGGGTTAGGGAAAATAGGATTTTGAATGGGACTGAACTGTGTGTCCCCACAAGGTTAGTTGTAGTGTGTGTGTGTGTGTGTGTGTGTGTGTGTGTGTGTTTCCAGTGACATTGAGCTGTCAGCAGTGACAGGTTGATGATTGACAGGTAACTGTGTCCTCTGCGTACACACCGGCCGGCATAACAATGAACCAATACAGCCAAACACTGGGCTAAAGTAAACACTGATCTGGGACCAGGATAAATGGTGCTTGGAGACTAGTCAAGGACAAGGTGGAGGTTAGAGTTCAACTCTATCAGTCAAGCACAAGGAGTTGGGTTAAGTGTCTTTATGTCTGTCTGTCCGCCCACCTGTCCATCTGTCCATCTGTCTGTAACTTCTCATCATCTTGTTTTAGTCTGTTTAACTCTGGCTGAACCAAAACACACTTCAAATGAGTTAAATAGACTGGCTGAACCAAAACACACTTCACATGAGTTAAACAGACTGGCTGAACCAAAACACACTTCACATGAGTTAAACAGACTGGCTGAACCAAAACACACTTCACATGAGTTAAACAGACTGGCTGAACCAAAACACACTTCACATGAGTTAAACAGACTGGCTGAACCAAAACACACTTCACATAAGTTAAACAGACTGGCTGAACCAAAACACACTTCACATGAGTTAAACAGACTGGCTGAACCAAAACACACTTCACATGAGTTAAACAGACTGGCTGAACCAAAACACACTTCACATGAGTTAAACAGACTGGCTGAACCAAAACACACTTCACATGAGTTAAACAGACTGCTGAACCAAAACACACTTCACATGAGTTAAACAGACTGGCTGAACCAAAACACACTTCACATGAGTTAAACAGACTGGCTGAACCAAAACACACTTCACATGAGTTAAACAGACTGGCTGAACCAAAACACACTTCACATGAGTTAAACAGACTGGCTGAACCAAAACACACTTCACATAAGTTAAACAGACTGGCTGAACCAAAACACACTTCACATGAGTTAAACAGACTGGCTGAACCAAAACACACTTCACATGAGTTAAACAGACTGGCTGAACCAAAACACACTTCACATGTCTGTTTAACTCATGTGAAGTCTGGCCGTCTGAAAAAGAAAAATTCATGTTCTCCAATTCACACCTCGTCGTCACTTCCTCCGACGTCTAAAATGTCTGGTCTTACAATCTCTCTCTCTCTGTGTTTGTGTGTGCACATGCCTGTGTGTGTGTGTGTGTGTGTGTGTGTGTGTGTGTGTCCATGCCTGTCTGTGTGTGTCCATGCCTGTGTGTGTGTGTGTGTGTGTGTGTGTGTGTGTGTGTGTGTGTGTGTGTGTGTGTGTGTGTGTGTGTGTGTGTGTCCATGCCTGTGTGTGTGTGTGTACGCGCCTCTACATAATTCATATATTATGTAATACCTCCTAAATTAGGTTAGCGCATATTTAATCATTTATGTGCTCTCTTCTTCTACTGCCCATAATTAATAATTTATAGTTTTGAAAATGCTAATGTCCTCTCTGATCTAGGCGGACATCTGAAAGTTTGAGTGATTTGAAGCTGTGTTTTGAAGTTCTGCCTGACTATCTAGTACATGTTGGTTAATTTGTTGTTGATTATGCTTTTGTAAATGATCAGGAAGTGTGGAGGGGGGGGGGGGTCATTGAAAAGTGTGTGTGTGCGTGTACTAATTCCATTTACAGTGACATTGAGCTGTCAGCAGTGACAGGTTGATGATTGACAGGTAACTGTGTCCTCTGCGTACACACCGGCCAGCATAACAATGAACCAATACAGCCAAAGTAAACACTGATCTGGGACCAGGATAAATGGTGCTTGGAGACTAGTCAAGGACACGGTTATCTATTACATTTACATTTTTACATTTTAGTCATTTAGCTGACACTCTTATCCAGAGTGACTTACAGTTAGTGAGTGCATACATTATTATTTTTTATTCCTTTTTTCATACTGGCCCCCCGTGGGAATCGAACCCACAACCCTGGCGTTGCAAACGCCATGCTCTACCAACTGAGCTACATCCCTGCCGGCCATTCCCTCCCCTACCCTGGACGACGCTGGGCCAATTGTGCGCCGCCCCATCTATCAGATGACACGTTGTTGACACTTCTTATACTGGCAGATCTATACAAGTGCATAGGGGCTAGGGGATAAGGTTAGGGGAGATTGGGATTTGGGACATAAAAAGGAGAAAAATGAATAATACTTGTACCATTTTCTCTGAATAAAAATATTATAAGGAGATCAGGTCAGCTGCAGTTTTGTAAACATTCGCTAGGTGACACTAAATCCCCATTAAATTATCTGCGTTCCACGCAAGCGCACAATGACGTTATTGATGCTGAGAAGGATTTGTAATCGATTGTCAAAAAAACTAAAGTCGATCAACAAAATGTCGGATAAACAAAGTGCTCAAAAAAGGTATTACGAATCCAAATTGAATGTATTTTTTAGAACTGTGTTATGTATCAAAGATCACATTGTTACTGTTTGATGATAGTTTGAATGTGTTAAACAAGTTGAATATGTTTTAGGAAACAGCTAGCTAACGTTACTAGCTAAGTTAGCTGCTTGCTATAGCTAAAATCGTAGCTAGCTAACTAACTTGTGGAATGGTGACATACAGATGATTCATAAATTGTAAGCTTTTTATTGCTGATTATTACCAACAGTTGGTTTTCTGTTTGTAGCGCTAAAATAGCAGCTGGCGCCGTGGTTTGCGTGGAAAGCGAGATCAGAGGAGACGTCACTATTGGTAAGAAGACGTCAAATGTAGCCTTTACCTAGCAAGCCAGCCAGCTAACGTTCATTAACTATTTATAAGAATGAGCAACTATTTATAAGAATGAGCAACAACAAAATTCGTTTGTCTCTAGTAACGCTAGTCTCCATATAGCTTGACATTATTACACGGTTCAGGTCACTGAGTACATATCCACTTTGCAGCCAGCTAAGATGGTTGATGTAGGCTAACGTTACACATTTGACTGTGCACGACGTTCATGTATGGTCCTTCCAGGTGCCAGAACGGTGGTCCATCCCAAAGCCCGCATCATAGCCGAGGCAGGACCCATAGTCATCGGAGAAGGCAACCTCATAGAGGAACAAGCTCTCATAATTAACAGGTGAACATAACAATAGTGAATCTTATAAAAGTGGAAGGGTGCAATGGTGTGGTCTCTCCTGTGTTCTATTTACACGTCTCTTTCTCCCCTCTTCTACATCCCTCCATTCTCCCTTCTCTTTATTTCTCCCTTCCTTCTATTCTGTCTTTCCCTCACCTCTCTTTTTCCTCTGCCAAATAATGGTCTCTTTTCCTCTGCCATATAATGGTCTCTTTTTCCTCTGCCATATTATGGTCTCTTTTTCCTCTGCCATATTATGGTCTCTTTTCCCTCTGCCATATTATGGTCTCTTTTCCCTCTGCCATATTATGGTCTCTTTTCCTCTGCCATATTATGGTCTCTTTTTCCTCTGCCATATTATGGTCTTTTTTTCCTCTGCCATATTATGGTCTCTTTTTCCTCTGCCATATTATGGTCTCTTTTCCCTCTGCCATGTTATGGTCTCTTTTTCCTTTGCCATATTATGGTCTCTTGTTCCTCTGCCATATTATGGTCTCTTTTCCCTCTGCCATATTATGGTCTCGTTTTCCTCTGCCATATTATGGTCTCTTTTTCCTCTGCCATATTATGGTCTGCATTGTAGTGATTGAAGCTGGTTGTCTGTCTTTGATCAGTTATCCAGAGAACATTACACCTGACTCTGAGGGAGTGGAGCCCAAGACGATGACCATCGGCATCAACAACGTGTTTGAAGTTGGATGTAGTATCCTTTATATTGAAGTGTGGTACACTGACCTATAGGGTACAGCCACTGACCTGTAGGGTACAGCCACTGACCTATAGGGTACAGCTAGGGTACAGCCACTGACCTATAGGGTACAGCTACTGACCTATAGGGTACAGCCACCGACCTATAGGGTACAGCTAGGGTACAATCACTGACCTATAGGGTACAGCTACTGATCTATAGGGTACAGCTAGGGTACAGCCTCTGACCTATAGAGTACAGCCACGGACCTATAGGGTACAGCCACTGACCTATAGGGTACAGCCACTGACCTGTAGGGTACAGCTAGGGTACAGCCTCTGACCTATAGAGTACAGCCACTGACCTATAGGGTACAGCTACTGACCTATAGAGTACAGCCCCTGACCTGTAGGGTACAGCTACTGACCTATAGGGTACAGCCACTGACCTATAGGGTACAGCCTCTGACCTATAGAGTACAGCCACGGACCTATAGGGTACAGCTACTGACCTATAGGGTACAGCAACTGACCTATAGAGTACAGCCACTGACCTATAGGGTACAGCCACTGACCTATAGGGTACAGCCACTGACCTATAGGGTACAGCCACTGACCTGTAGGGTACAGCTAGGGTACAGCTACTGACCTGTAGGGTACAGCCACTGACCTATAGGGTACAGCCACTGACCTATAGGGTACAGCCACTGACCTATAGCAGCCTTTCGAAAGTATGGATCACGACCCAAAGTGTGTCGCGGACCTGTTAATGGTGGGTCGCGACGTGTTAGAGTAAATGTATAATTATTAAATGAATTACTTGAATTGATTTGGCCAAGTGCAACTGCGCTCTCTGTTCAGTGCGCTCTCTGCTTAGCAGCGGTGTCAGTTTGGCAGCTGCCCGAGCGGGAGGGGTGACGTGTGTGTGCGTCGCGTTTTACCGGATCCTTTTTCTGCAGTGTTGTTGAAGATCACTCCGCGACCCAAACGCTGCAGCGCCGTGGTTCGGCAGCAGATGAAGCGCTGTCAGCCAATGACTTGTCATTTCCACTGGCCGCTGTCTTCCAATGGGAGTCGAGCTAGCCACAAGTTATGACTGGGCTCAATCGTCATGAAACGCAAATACAGCGATGAGTTTCTCTCTCTTGGTTTCATACAAACTTTGAGAAATAACGAGGAGCGCCCACAATGTGTTTTGTGTAGGGAAGTGCTTATTAATGAGTCTCTCAAAACGAACAAATTAAACGACACGTCCTGACCAAACATCCACAGCATGACCAGGATTGCAGTTTGCGGTTTTCTCGCCAAATTGGGCTACATTGAAAACGAGGTTTGGGCTACTTCTAAATTGCACCGCGGCCGCCATGCATTTCTCTTAAAATATATATATATATATTTAACTGTAACCTGCTGCTGCTG